>NC_056406.1:22482962-22783333 GCF_905147365.1 Aricia agestis | reverse complement strand
GCGCAGAGTGGTTAAGTCGATATGGACATATTGAAATCTTATGATGAATGATATTTTATTAACTGCATTATTTAGTTTCGGATCACTTACTAAATTATTGATTAATTAATCTAATTTAAAGGGCAGAAGAAAGGAACGCGGTACTTTATATTAGGAATAATATGAGTATACTTAGCCGAAATATTAATCCAGAGCCTAAACTCAGACTCAGACTCTACAACCTTAATATAAGTGTAATTGCTACTTTCGAAAATGTATATATGCTTCATTTAATCTTAGATGTTAACAAATTTTTAATATTATTGTAAGTATTCTCAGCTCTGACTAAGTAAGAAATATAACATTTAATTCATAAAGGAAGAAACTAGAAATGGCATCAAATATTTCCTCACTTTTAAGCACGCTACGTACCCAATTATAATATAATTAAATAAATACTTTTGAAGCTTATCTATTGTGTTTTCAGTTGTCTATAAACTGGTAATCTTCGGAGATCAGTTCTGAGATAATCTTTCCTTTTGTACCGCCTGTTCTGTACACAATATTAGTTACAAATAACCCGAGTTATCGCGAAACAGACAGTATTGTTGAGACCAACAAAATGCTTACGGATTTGCCACCCAAGTAAGTTTTGTCTTGTTATGCCCCTGGATTAAGAAAAGTATTACACTTACAAAATCAATAGTTTTAGATTCGTTTAAAACCAATGATGTTCTTTTTTTATAATATAATATCATAGGTTAAAACCAAAAATACTCAAGAACACATCTTAGTATAATAATAATTAATTATTTCGACGCAAACAAATCCTTAATATAAGTGATTCACTTAAATGAAATAAAAAACAAAAACAAATGAGGAAGCAAGAATCTGTCTTCCATATTAGTGATGGGAACAAAAAACATCGATACTAATATCCAGCGACGCGTGAGATGCGATCTGCATAATATCGCATTATTATAATTAATTAAGCCTCCCGAACAAAAACAAAAAGTGTTTAACGTCTTCATATCGACAACTCCATCGACTAAGCTCACATTCTTAATCGATTCCGACGTTTGATTTCCGCTCGATATTTATATCGATAATGTTTATTGAAAATACTCGTTTCTACTTGAGTGCCATCGATTTTTATACGCTTACAAAACTATACGGGATTCTTTAGTCTTTTTATTTGTATGCTCTGGAATCTGGATGCAAGCGGTTTCATCCTTGAATTATTCTGAGCTGGAATATTTTAACACTTAGTTAATGAGTGTAAATAGGCGTTAATTAATATAATATATCATAATAATATATTTCATTTATGCAACTATACAATTTTATTTCTTTTTTTATGTCATAAGGAGGCAAACGAGCATTCGGGTCACCTGATGGAAAGCAAATTCCGTCGCCCATGGACACTCGCAACATCAAAAGAGCTGCAGGTGCGTTGCCGGCCTTTTAAGAGGGAATAGGGAAAGGTAAGAAAGGGAATAGGGAAGGATAGGGAAAGGAATAGAGTAGGGCCTTCGGTAAACTCACTCACTCGGCGAAATACAGCGCAAGCGCTGTTTGACGCCGTTTTTCTGAGAGCCCGTGGTACTTCTCTGGTAGAGCCGGCACATTCGTGCTAAAGCATGGCTCTACCACGTAAATTCTCAGTCTCCATATCAAATTTCAACAAAATCGGCTCAGCGGTTTGAGCGTGAAGAGGTAATATTAGTATGGATTTATCTCATTATCTTCACTTAGTTTTGCTATTCATTGACTAAACCAGAGATAGATCAAATATTGGGAATGGCCGTAAAAGATACAGTAACTTAATATCCTACTAGTAACTTAATATTATAAAGGCGAAAGTTTGTTTGGATGTATGGATGTATGGATGTTTGTTACTCTTTCACGCAAAAAACTACTGAACGGATTTTAATGAAACTTTACAATAATATAGCTTATACATCAGAATAACACATAGGCTACAATTTTAACCGACTTTCAAAATGTGGGAGGTGTTATGTTTGTTTTCTTATGTTCAACGATTACTCCGCCGTTTGTTAACCGATTTTCAAAATTTTTCTTTTGATATATAGGGTATTATCCCAATTTGGTATTATATGTGCAAAAGTGGTGATCTGATGAAGGATGCATAAGTAATCGAGGGAACTCCTCAAAATTTATATGGAAACATGTGGTGACTTCGGTTTCGTGAGAAGTATTCTAAGCATATGCTACCAACAAGTAAGATTTTGCACCGAGGTATACCTGGTATACCGTGGTTTGGAAGGTTCTGAGAGAATTCCTGATTCTTTATAGATACAAGTTGGGAGTTTCGGCGTTGTTTTAAGAACGGAAAGCATATGCTACTATGCAAATTACATACCCGGTGGCCCTAAATTCCATAGCCATCAGTTCGGTTTCACCGCCGGGAAATCGACTGTTGACGCGGCGTTAGAAGTAAGAAAAATAGTTAATTTGTCGGAAACTAAATACGTGGTCGCCATTTCATTAGATATTTCCGGGGCCTTCGACCATGCCTAGTGGCCGATGGTGCTATTAAAACTAAAAAATCGAGGGTGTGCACAAGCACCGAAGCCTTGCCCGTGTTAGCCGGAGTTTTACCCGTTGACCTTGAGATTCAGCGTCGTGCGACAATGTACTATCATAACAAAAACATTGACAACCCGTTCTTTTTAAGCGCTCGCGATAGAAATAAAATAGCAAAATTGTTTGAACCTTGAGAAAACTCTTTGCAAAGCCTAATCTCCGAATGGCAGACGCGTTGAGACTGTTCCACCAAAGGGCGACATCTTTATAAGTTTTCCCTAATATTCGTGAACGACTATCCAAACATTGGATGGATATTGATCACTGCGTTTCTCAATTCCTGACCGGTCATGGAAATTTTAAGGCCAAACTCTACGGATTTAATCTGGTAGCATCACCCATGTGCGAGTGCTCGACCGAAGGCAACATGTTTGAACAAACAGCTCATCATGTTCTCTGGGAGTGCAGTCTCTGGCAGGACGAAAGAACTACAATGCTAAACAACCTACTCTGCACATCTGGTGTCGCATACTACGGTGATCTAGCGTAGTAGTCACTATTATTATTAACGTTTATTCCCGTGGTGCTTCTCCCCTTCAGTTCTTTGACTTTCGGTCACTGCAACTTTGTGCTGTCTCCCGCTTTATATTGGGGAGGGAATCTGGAATTCTTCCTACTCCTCCTATTTTCTTCTGATTAATTTCGTTGCGGGTCCCAAGACAGCTTTAGCATGTCCCTCGGGCTCCCTGAGATCATATCAAAGGGTTTTCGTGGTTGGATACCGCTGTCGATCCTGGCGACACAGGAGATACAGTGGTGGGAATGTGTGGTGGGCCAAAGCCCGTTAAAAAAAATGCAAACTACATTCATCATCATCATCACTACCATATTAATATACCATACATCGTCTCATGGTTATGACTTATGAGCCTATAATGACCCTGTCATTGGTACTTTTCATAGTCTTTTAGATCGAGACTCGAGTTTGTCAAGCGTTAATTGAAAAAAATCTATACTTAATATTATAAACCTGAAGAGTATGTTTGCTTGAACGCACTTATCTCAGGAACTACTGGTCCGATTTAAAAACTTATTTCAGTGTTAGATAGCTAATTTATCGAGTAAGACTATAGGCTATATATTATCACGCTAAGACTAATGCGACCGAAGAAACTCAGGTTTTCTTTTTTTATGAAATAAGGGGGCAAACGAGCAAACGGGTCACCTGATGGAAAGCAACTTCCGTCGCCCATGGACACTCGCAGCATCAGAAGAGCTGCAAGTGCGTTGCCGGCCTTTTAAGAGGGAATAGGGTAATAGGGGAGGGTAGGGATGGGAAGGGAAGGGAATAGTTGAGGGTAGGGAAGGGAATAGGGTAGGGGTTATGGGATTGGGCCTCCGGTAAACTCACTCACTCGGCGAAACACAGCGCAAGCGCTGTTTCACGCCGGTTTTCTGTGAGAACGTGGTATTTATCCGGTCGAGCCGGCCCATTCGTGCCGAAGCATGGCTCTCCCACGTAAAAAAAAATGTGGGAAAAACGTGGGAAATATTAGAAATTACGAACTACTGGAGCAATTTTTATGGCAATATTTGGCACAGATATAGAGTAGACCGAGTAAAGGGAGTAGGGACATAAGAGCTATTTTTATAGGAAAATGTACGGTTTCCGTAAAATTCCTAATTTACGCGGGCGAAGCCGCGCGGGACATCTAGTATATTCATATCGCTAAATTCGAAACCCCTGTAAGCAAATTAACAAGTTTAATTAACATTTTAATCAAAAGCAAACTCATACAAACTGTTTAAATCGCAGTAAATGAACAACCAACAACGTAGCATTAAGCCATAAAGGTTTTTTATTTAATGCGCCTTAATAGTATGTAATTCATCCACCTAACATCACTTTTATTGGTAATGTCTCAGTTTTTATTACAGCTACCACGGGTTTTCGAAGCGAACTCATTTTATACTCGAATGATAAAATTAAACGCATTTTGAGTATGAATTATGATTTGCCAAATGAGGATGTTGTTTATTTAGCAACTTTTTCTGATATTTCAATTAATATTTGAATAATAAACAGCGGGGCTAAAATGGCAAAACATTTAGCAATTCCTCTCAATCGATTCAGAAAATGAATTGTCAAAACTGTCAAACTTACGAATGTCAAATTAGTACGAATTACTAGATATGAATTATATTCATAATATAGACTATATATTAATACTAGAAATTCATAATATGACTCTCCAAAGCGACCATTTTAGCCCCGCTGGTCATAACTTGGTAATGCACTGGTGCTATTTCTAATGTTCCATATTCTCGCTAATAAACTTTTTAAATTAATACTTCATTAGATATACACAATTAAGAAAGAAAGAAACTTTTTTGGTAAACAATACAAACAAAACTAAAGAATTAAAAACATTTCAACGCTTTTACCAAATAGGTGAGTAAAAGTAAGTAATTCTTGACTTCTTGTATTCTTCTTGTAGTCTTTTTATTTGATAAAAGCTATTTACAAAAATATATTTATACTTATACATGGTAGATGTAATACAATTTGAAATAGGAATTACCTAAAGGTGGGTGTGTGAGTTCGTAACATTAAAAGCCGAGAACCAATGGTAGAGATCGAAGCGAGTTCAATAAATAAATAAATCTCCCGGCGTTTTTTCACTTTTTTCGATCGCCATCGTAATTATGTATCGGTATAGAAAACAAACCGCCAGTTTGTGGTCAAAGATAATGGTTTAGGAGTCAATTATAGGCGTCATAATGATAATGTAGCGCCTGTAGTTGTATTAATTATGGTTCATTAGGCGCGGGGTAATGCAGCCTTGGGATTTCACATTAGATTGACTCAGTGGGTGAGGTTTATTTGGGAGTGTGGTTTAATGCAGGCTTCGATTTTTGATGAATAAAAGGTAGTTCTCGATGGATGAATAAAAGTGAATGTGTTGAATATGTGGGGTAATTCCAAAGGATAAATACTTCTGCATTGTATAAGTATCTACAGCTAGGCGAGAATTGTGCTGAAATTAAAAACGATTTGTTTTAGGGCCTGTTTCATCAATTCCTGATAAGTGGCGAATAGGCTATCCACCACTTAACTTGACAGATGAAGTATGGAGAATCTGTCAAAAAAGTTGTGAATAGCCTATTCGCCACTTTATCAGAAAGTGGTGAAACAGGCCCATAACATTGTCTTTGTATTTTTCAATGCTTAGGCAAACTTCTACTTTTTTTTTTACGAGCAGTCACTGATAGGTCAAGGTCACTTCTTCTGCCATTAAACCTTCTTCTATTATACCTAGTCATGTTACAGCTGGTCTCAAAAGCCTTCAACTGGTAGCTTTTCGTGTCTCTACTAAACCTCTCCTGAATAAAAGTAGTTTGGCTAACCCAAGATCCTTTCGTTTATTACAACGATGAGATTATCAAAAGCATTTTAGCTAACCTGTTCTTAACCCTGAATACTTTCGATGCTGACTCACGGAATTTATAAGCCCATCAGCCCAAATTCATAATTAATATATTATGATGTTGAAGCGCCTTCGCGAAACATCTGTATTCGTGTTGATGTTTTCCACGCGTATAATATTTCGCGTCGAGATATTATCGAGATACCTCGCGCATATCGACCGGTGCGGGAATGCGGCGTAATGGATATCGACGCGACATACATTCGCCAAATTGTCGTTATTAAAATTGGTAATTTATAAATTAAGTTGAGATTAAAATGTTCGGATTGAGCACCGCTGATGTACTATCAGGGAAATCCGTCATGTGCATATAAATCAATTTGTATTACTGTCTGAGACTATCAGAGGTACTATCAGAGAAGTTGATTCCTAGGCAGATGGGGGTTTTACGTAGTTTGGTCACGTAACGTCAAACCCAGCCGACAGATCACAATTAACCACTGACCTCCATTATACAAGTACGCTGGACTTATAATACCCACCTGCTTTTTGTGCCTATTTGAAGCGGAATCAGCGCCCCCTATGCGGGGGAAGAGAACAAAATTTGACGTAAAAATGACATTTGAAAGTCACCATATTAGCGCTGATAGCTTGGAACTAATACTAGTTTCTACAACCAATAGCGATTAAGCGGCCATTTGCAAGTTACGTCAGATTTAGTTCTCTTATATATATGGGTTATAAGTCCAGCGTACTTGTATAATGGAGGTCAGTACAATTAACATTGAATTGACATGATTCGACCAAATGACGTGGGTCTGTCAACTGCCTAGGAACCAACTTCCTCGATGGTACGTCCAGGAGCACTGATTTGGTTTGGCTTACGAGTCTCACTCTATTCTCATGTTTCAACCGTACCAAGATCCATAAGTGGCGTGACGTTTGGTCGGCATCCCGCTGACCACCAAACGTCATAATATTTCTAGATCCTGATTGGTTCCAAATTTAGCCACCGCGCAAATGAGCGCTATTGTAAATATCGGGATTCAGGGTTATTATATCCTTCTGGGATCGAGTTTATTCGTAGGTCTACAATTATTCTGGGACTGTCGGGAGTAAAAGGGCAAATAAAAATCCACGAATATTCAAATGATTCCAGTCCTAATCCAATCCCCACTGGCCACTATGTTCTTCCCAAATCTTTGGATTTTAGATTGTTTCTAAGGCCCCTGACGATTAATTAAGTTTGCCAATATTACGTATTAAGTAAGTGCAATATTTTTTTAATTTTTAATGTTTCTTACCCAAAGAGTAAAAACGACCCTATTATTAAGACTTCGTTGTCTGTCCGCCTGTCTGTCCGTCAGTCTGTCTGTCTGTCTGTCTCCAGGCTGTGTCTCAAGAACCGCTATAGCTAGACTTCTGAAATTTTCAAAGTTTATGTATATCTGTTGCCGCTATGGCAAAAATACATATTAAAAAATAAATTTACTTAAGTAATTAAATATTTAAGGTGGGCTCCCATACTGCCGTGGTATAACAAAAATGCCGTTAAGTGACATTTGGTCGATTTTCAGGTTTTGACTGTACATGAATAAGAAAAAAATTCTCTATCGACCTACATAAGCGGTTTTTTGATAAGTTGAATAGTTTCGGAAATAATATTAATGAAAATGCCGTCATATTACCCTTTTTTGCGCATGTAATACGCTTAAATGACGTTAAGTCATATTGGGAGTCAATATAGCCGCTAATGTTCATTAACTTGTATTTTTATTATACTCTTTTCTTGTGATTGTTTCACTAGATTGCCGTTTTACGGTATTTTGTACATTGTAAAGTGATTAAAGTACTTTAACTATTTTATTGTAACTCTTTTTTAATGCAGGATTTTATGTTTGCTAAACAATAATGCCGTAAAGTGAAAAAATTAGACTTAAATGTGACTAACGAGTCTTAACGGCATTATAGCTTAGCATTTAGTACATTTATATTTTTACTCAATGAACGCTACGAGCCAGTAACGGCATTTATAAAGTAAAATAAAACATATTTTAAATTAAATATTAGATTTAAGTGTCGCTATCTCACAATAATACGCTATAATGCCGTTAAATAATCTCGCCCGGTGAGATCCTAGTTCCGCGGTCAGGGGTCAGGGGTGAAATCAGTATTCAGATTTCAGTGCGTCGCAGGCGCTTACCGAATGCGCTTACGTAATTAAGAATTAAAATTCCCTATCTCAAAAAACAAACTTGCAGTATTCCTAATAATAATAATAAACTAAGTTGAACAATACCTACTAGAATAAAAAAAGAATCACTAAAATCGGACTTGTGGTTCCGGAGATATGCGTGCACAAACATAAAAACATACATACATACATACATACACTTTTGAAATTTGGCACATCTGTTCAGAAGCTGTCATAGATTGATATAATATTTTATATTATACAAAAACTGGGCAGTTTTGGAAATATTACATACATATACATTGTACGCGTCGAATTGATAACCTCCTTTTTTGAAGTCGGTTAAAAATATAATTTTATGTTAAAAATAACATTTGACTTGATTTGTATTTTGTAGTTTCATTAAGTTTTATTTTATTTAGTTGTGTTGTTTTTATTTGAGACACAACGACTTAAAAACGGCCGTCTTAAGAGCATGCAATAATTATAATATTATTATGTAGAAATGTTATCGTGCCTCTTACCCACCTAATTAATGTGATATTTGTATTAAGTACACTGAGCTAAACATCCATACAAATTAGTTGTAAGTATAATCCCACCAAAACATTAAATGTAAAAAGGAGCCAAGCAAAATATTGCATAGCCATGCAATATATTTATCGTAAAAAGTTTTCAGATCACATTCAAGTCAAGCCTTCAACTTATTTTGTAATTTAAATCAACATTAAGTGAATTTATCAATAGTTTTTCTTTATTTTATAATTATTATAGTGGCTCGGCAATGAGCACAAGAAAAACAAATATAAAACTTCATATTTGGGGTAGTTCATACTTACACAAACGGCAAGCATAAAGTGTTTTTTAGTATGTAATGACATGTAATGTAGACGATGGTACCCAATAAATCCAATCAGTCGCTGATGATTTCTCTAGAGCTCATTGCCAAGCCACTATAATAATTATAAAATAAAGAAAACTATTAATAAATTCACTGAATGTTGATTTAAATTACAAAATAAGTTGAAGGCTTGGCTTGAATGTGATCTGAAAACTTTTTATGATAGATATATTGCATGGCTATGCAATATTTTGCTTGGCTCCTTTTTACATTTAATGTTTTGGTGGGATTTCATTTCTTTTCTTTTCAGGTCACGTTAAAACTTTTCTGTACTTAGCTTAGCACTCATTCTCTATCTCTTGGTATATATTCTAGGTCGTAAAATTAATAATTGATAATAACAGGTTATAGGTACTTCTACAAAGTACAAATTCTATGACGATAGCCCAACAACTTTTGAACTTTCAGGAGGTTATTCGTGCATCGATGTTACTTTCGATTGAGTATTACAACCTATTCCAGATATTTTTAAACCATAATAATTATACTCCGCAAACAAACAATACCGCGATATAAAGGGAGTGCTACACCATCTATCGAGCGAGTATGGAGTGTACATCGTAATTAGCAGTTCTGATTTGAGATTTAATCGAATTTAATTATCATAGTTTCATTGTTAACTTTGTTCACTATTTTTCCTTTTGTACGTAAAATAATTATTATGAAGTCGAAACTCATTTTTAATGTTCTTGCAAAGCCACAAACATAAAAATCTTTTCTTTTATTTAATAAAGTCATATTATACTTTTCAGTTTTTAGGTTTCCTTGCCCAAAGGATGAAAACGGGAGCCTATTCCTAATGAGTCTAGACTTCGCTGTCTGTCTGTCGTCCGTCCGTGTGTCACGAGGCTAGATCTCGAGAAGATATTTGATTTTTTTACAAATTATGTACTTTTGTTGTCGCTATAAAAGCTAATAGTCCAACTAAAATAAAATAAATTATTAATAGGGGGTCTCATACAACAAACACGTTTTTTGCCCTTTTTTGCTCTATATCCATAATGGTAAAAGTAAGGTTTTTTTAAATTTCAGAAAATACTTAATTGTGTTTCAACTTTAATAATAAGTAATAAAAAGTACATAAACTTGTGATTTAAGGGGGGCTCCCATACAAATTTACGGTACGGAACCCTATGTACGCCAGTCCGACTCGCACTTGGCCAGTTTCATAATTTTTCCTTTCACTGTGGATAACGACCTACCTTGTTGCCAAATTTCAAGGTTCTAAGTCTGCAAATCTAAGTCATCAAAATTCTAAGGTACTTTCTACCTTAGAATTTTGATGATCTGTCAGACAGTGAGTGACAAAATGTAGTAAATTTGATCATCCGTAACTATTAAACTATTATCGAAATGTTATGTAATTTGGAGGTTAAGCTAGTTTTAATACTTGCTCCTAATCACTGAAATTCTAAATCCCTAGCTTTGTTAACATCGAAGATAAAGAGGGTGTGAAAAAGCCGCGAACCGCTTCGAGAAAAGTATGCTACGGCCGTGCCTTTGCTAAACAGCTTGGCTGGAGCACTGCCATGCTCCCAGATATACTATAGAGCTATCTAAGATGCTCAATGGGTGGGTGGATGGGTTTTAATTTATTACAAAATATGATCCCTATTTAATACTTTAACTCCGTATAGTTAAATATCACAATGCATTTTTTTTCGCTTTTTGTCGCTATAACGCCGTTAACGTAAAAAGTAAATAGTGTAACGGCGTTTTAGCGGAACAATGAGTGGAGTTATTCATATACATTTTGTAGTTTACTAGACTTAAATGCGGTAAAATACCAATAACAGCACTAAAGACTAACATAAGTCAGTTCTGTATTACTTGATATTAAGCTAAATCAGAGTTATGTACTATAACGACATTTTAGCTAAACATATGAGAAAATGTTTGTAGTGTTTTAATAGACAACGTTTTTATTAGGAATAGAAACACTAAAATGCCGTTAAGGTATACGTAACGGCATTTAAGTCAAATTATAGATGAAAGAAAGAAACATTAATGTTGAACTAAAACGAAAAACGGTTTTTTTTAATTCATAAATAAATTCTAGAAGATCGCATATTAATAGATAATAAGTATCTCTTTTATGTATGTTCTGGTGCTTTTCGATCTCAAATCGGTTTTGTCATTGAGGAGTTACATAGGTTTAAAGTTTTACCGCGTTTTTTACTCATAACTCAAAAGTAGGTTTTGGTAGTTAACGGCATTATAGTCATACCACGGCAGCATACAAGTTACAACAAACGTTATTTTTTGCTATTTTTTGCTTTTTAACAATAATGACAACAGGTAGGCAATTGAAATGTTCATAAAATACTCAATTGTATTTATATTTTAATAATTTACAGAAAAATTGAAATAACCTAAATAATTAACCCTCGGTTGGTCGCGCTTTTAAAATAACGCCGTTGGTCACCTGGGGTCTTTGTCCTTCGAAAGCCCGAAATAAATGACATAAAAATGGCATAAATGTACATATATCTTAACTTTTTTCTATATATTATTGTTATTTAATTCAATATTAATAAGATTTAATAAAAAATATATTTTGAATATTTATGAATGAATGAATTAATTATTATGAAACATTTATTTCAGGCAATATGCCCATAGTGTTGTTAGTGTGTTAGTAACAAAATGATAATGACAATAATAAAATACAATAAATATGTTAGTGATGTTAGTAAAAATTTTTCCCATAAAACTTAAATTACTCCTTTGACTATCCATATCCAATGTTCTTGGATAGGGCAGTCAAATCTATCCGCAATGACTCTCAGAATGCTGTTGTTGGATTATCGTAGACGCTGGAAAAGTGAGGATGTTATTTTGCGTATTACCGCTTCAAAACCGTCGGAACGCGCATTTATAACTAAAACTCATATTTTAAAAATATAAAAAATTTCAAGTGGATACCGTCGGATAGGAACATTTAAAAAATCAACATAATTTTAAATTTGTGGTAAAACGTGTAGATAACTAAAATAACAGTTAAATAGGAAATTTACGTTACGTTTCAACTTAGATTGAAATTTAAAAAACCAAGTCGAAATAATATATTGAATGTTAAACACTGACAAATTTTCAGTACCAAAACCTACTAAATTTTATAATTTTTCCTGTTCTACTTTAAACACATGGTAAATATACCGGCAATTAGTTTCTAACCATCACCAAAAATAATCGTCATCATTTTGGTCTACGTAGCAAAATATGCATTTCTGGAAAAGTGCGTCTAAAACTTCTTATAAGCGACATAAAACATTAAGAAGCAACACACGAGCATTTTAATTGATTTAGTATTAAAATACAATAAAAATCACAAAAGAAATCCATTTCGGTCTGAAAATTATATGAAAATATCAAATCGTATATTTTAGTTACGCGGGTCACCTGGGGTCTTTAATTTTTAAAGACCCCAGCGTGAATAAACACATCTGCAACACACAATACATGCACACGAGCTCAGATGAATGGCAATTATATCGAAATATAATTATTATTCTTTTTAGGAAGCTACCTAAAGAGCGGAGTTGCTACGATTAATTTAAATATTATGTTTTTTTTTTGTTTTCGCAAACTCCGGGCTTTTAAAGACCCCACGCGACCAACCGAGGGTAAAAGGGGGTCCCATACAAGCAACACAATTTTTGGCTATGGGGATTGTCCATTTTTTTTAATTTTGCTCATTACAAAAACATTTCGAGGAATAAGGTCAGTGATCGTTTTTCTGTATATAAACGAAAAAAATACCCATTGGTTACTTATATTTTTGAACAAATATGTTTAACCTTTGTTTGACCTTCAATGGCGTTAAATTAGCAATAAATTCGACTAACATTACGTTTCGAACTTTTGGTAAGCTTCTCGTATCAGCTTTCACATAATGAGAACTTGCATTTGACGAACCAGCCATTATAAATAAGATTGAAAGGAAAAACATACTGCAGAGGTCAATTATTGGCCGCCGATGATGACGTCAGAGCGAAACTTTAAAAATTTATTGAGAAAAAACTAGCCAATGAATTTCAAAATTATTTAATTTATATTCTTAAAATACCCTATTTTAACGAAAAAAAATATAAAAAGTACATGTGATTTTTTTTGGACAATGCCCATTGTTGTTCTATAATGGAACGGAACCCGTCGTGTGCGAGTCCAACTCGCGCTTGGCCGATTATTAATTATTTAGAATACGGAACGTGGCTCCAAAGACCAAATGTTTGCTAAATATAAAAAAAATATTATTATGCTCTCGAAATGAACAATTTGGTTGAAATGGAATAAAAATGTGAAGCGCCCTCTTTGCAAAACCCTAGGTACTATTATGAAATCTTGTTTTCCTACAGTACTTAATATGGTACTAGTTCAAAGTTTACGCGCTAGATGGCGTGAAAAACTAGTTTTTAGAATAATAATTATAATTAGAAATAAATCCGAACAAAAGTAGTTTCCAAATTTTCAGTTTCCAAAATTACTAGACGGCTATTTTGGAAACTGAAAATTACATTAAATTAAAAAATATATTGTTTCTGTTGCGAAGAGGCACATCTAAATTCGTCAGAATTTTGTCTTACCACACTTAGGTTGGGTTGCACCAACTAACATTAACTATAACTGTAACTTTAACTTTAACTATAACTACAGTGCAAAATATCAAATCTTTGGTTAAAGTCAAATATGGCGTCCAAGGATGCCATATTCAACCTCCTCTCATACGTATATCTGAAAATTTACTATGTTTTACAGTGTTATATTTTTCCTGACGATTTTTACGGATAATTCAATTTTTTATACCCTCAATCCCGTTACCTGTAGCTTAAAAAAAATAAATAAACGCAACAGGCATCTGTGAATTTCTCCGGTTAAAGTTATGGTTAAAGCTAAAGGATAACTTTAACTTTAACCACGCCTCTAGAAGTTACAGTTATATAGTTAGTTGGTGCAACCCAACCTAAGGTTGGGTTGAACCAACTAACTATATAACTGTAACTTTAACTAAGTATAACTTTCACTACAATGCAAAATGTCAAATCTTTGGTTAAAGTTAAAAATGTACGCCATCAAGACGCCATATTTAACCATTACCGTAGAGCTCGACAAGGTTTTAAATGCACGTGGCGAAAAAAAGAACTAACGCTGTCATATTATCATTATAACCTTCTTGGACCAGCTGTCATCTGTCAATTTCTCCGGTCAAAATTAAGGTTAAAGCTAACGCTAAATTTAGCCTTAACTATAACCATAACTTTAACTTTAACCACGCATCTGGTGCAACCCACCCTTAGGTTGGGTTGCACCAGAGGCGTGGATAAAGTTAAAGTTATAGTTAAAGTAAGTTGGTGCTACCCACCCTTAAGAGGATACCACAGCAGCTAGAGAAATGAAAAAAAAGTACGTGTAATATCTATAGTTGTCTCCCTTACCTCAAGCCTATACCGCAGAACGCGATAGAGACAACTGCAGAAAATCCAGAAAATCAACGATTCGTTGTCCCCTGATTCCTTCTCCAAAACTTAACCGATTTAAGTACTTTTTTCATTAAAGATTAAAAAAAGGCTTGAGCTGTGTTCCTATGTTTTGCTTTTTTTGTATAATCTATCCAAATCTGTTTTCTGGACGTTTGAACACAGTGGAAAATCTGGCCATTTTTTTGGGTTTTTGAACGTTCATATCTTATTTAATAATTAAATTATGAAAAAAAAGAAAACATAGGGACATTGTATTAGTGGCCGTAGATATTCAGGAAAAAAATTATAACTCTACTAGCATTATCCAGGGAGGAAACAGGGGACAGCGTTTGTATGGAAAAAATGGCGGTGTGGAATCCTCTTAAGGTGACACCGCGATAAAGTAAAAAAACCGTGTTGGATATGTTTTAAATTGCTTGTTTCCTCTCATTAAAATTAATCTTTATTGACTCTGCCACTTGCCAATATTAATGTATTAGATATTTCTGATAGATAATTAATTTAATCATTTATCTAAGATGAATAATATATTCAGTGCTGAATTTGTTAGCACAGTAGCAGTCGCCAGATATAGGGTTTAAACAAGTTTATATTATACAGTTATAGTAAACTATAAGCAAGATCAAACTGATCTTACAGCATAGTATCAAACTTGATACTGTGCTGTACAGTGACGAAGTACCATTTGAAAGTTGCAGCAGCTGCCAGCAGCTGGTGTATCAATGTACCATCGAGGAAATTGATTTCTAGGCAGTTGACAAACCAATGTCATTTTGTCGTATCATGTCAATTCAATGTTAATTGTGATCTGTCGGCTGGGTTTGATCTAACGCGACCAAACTACGTAGGTCCCCCCATCTGCCTAGGAATCAACTTCTCTTCTTCTTCTGATTTAACACAATAGAAAGAACATAAATATCTTGAGTCAATTTATTTACAAACGTAGTAATCTTTGACCTCAAGGCAGGTGTCGCACTTAACGAAGCAGCAGTCCACCATCCTGCAGCGGCAGCGGGTGGTCACTGACCTGTTACCCACCGAGTACCCTCGCCCGCAGCACAGCGTCGCGCAGTTGGGCACGTCCTTACAAACCCTAGACTTAGTACTCAAACACAGATTCGGCGTCTTCTGCAGATAGACGAGATTCTTCCTATCTTTTACCTTCTTTCGGATATTTGGAGTTATCGCTCGCTTGACGACCAATTTCTTTTTCAATGCGTGATGGTACTGCTTCTTTAGCAGGCCCATGGCGGAGTTGAAAGGACCGAGTCGTTTCCAGCAGGTCTTCGTCGTGCAGGATCCCGAAAACCCGTGGCATTTGCACACCTCCTTGAGCTGTTCCCCCACAGAATTGATTCCCACCATCACGTCTTGTTTGAGGATGTCGGCGACCTGATCGTTCCCAACGCTTTTGAATTCTAGAAAGTTTTTCGTGTATCGTTTACCGAAGTTGAAGTCGTCGCCGCAGCCGCCCTTCCATTGCCAGGAGACGTTTTCAAATGTGTCAGAAGTTCGAGTGGAAAGACACGCGCATCTGCTCAGCTCTCCCGAGGAACAGGCTCGGGCTACTGCATGGGTAATGGACGCTGCTATCAGAGCATGGACGAACGCTGTTTCCCTGTAGATCTTCTTGAATATATTCCTCTTGGGCTTCTTGTTGTAAACCAGCGAGCAGTTCCATCTGTCGTACTTGAAGGTTTCCTCGCAAGCGGTGATCGCCTGCTGACTAGCTACTTCTAGGACTTTCCGGAGTCCCGGGTTGCGCTTGCACATCCTCATCTGCTTGCTAGACGCTGGAAATATTTTGCAATCCCCAGGGTAAGTGGAACCAGATCTGTCTTCGAATAACGCTTGGATTGTCCTTTGTAAAACTGATTGAGATCTGCGGGCAAAAGATTTTAGGAGTTAAAGGAAAGAGTTTACGGAAACTATTCGATATTTTTCATCATGCAATTTAAGGCATTAGTAATTGATTCAGTCTATCTGAAATATAAAAAGTAGCTTGAAAGGACTTTTCTTTCCCAATATTAACAATATTTGATGCAGTCGCTACTGAAACTTTCATCTGAAATTCGTCGCTGAAGCAGATTAGCTCGTAAAACTTGTCCCAGGTGTGTGATGTTCAGCTTTTTATGGTCACAGTTTGTACAGCTCTGAATTATAAATTATGATCTATTGTAAAAAGCTATAATGACGAAAGGACTGTTATTCGTACCAACGTATTATGTAATAAAATTATATTATATGTATATGACTGAAATGGGGGCGTTGTGTAGAGCTTGGGGGGTAATTTATAACTTAATTTCATCTAGATGCATTTTAAATTGAAACAAAGCCCCCCCGGCTACAACATAATTTGTTTTCAAAGTGGGCAGTAGACAAAATAAATTTGGAAAACCCTGCTCTAACCGAAACAGCACTCTCAATTATTTATTAGGCAAATAACTCACCCATTGCTCACAGCACCAGTCACTAAAAATAATAAAATTAAACTAAACTGAAACATTTTAACTTCACCATGGTGACTTGGAGAATGCAGTGCATGTCCGCAGACAAGATACGCTTATCTTGGGCGGGTCTTCCGAAAATGGTAAAACTGTATCTGAGCAAATACATTAGCGATGTACAAAGCAAATAATTGTCTAATTGCAATAGGTTGGGCTGTCCACAATGTCACATGGCGAGGTAGACATGACGTAGAGTATGTCCTTACAGAGAGATAATACGATTTATTTTATGCATACAGTAAGGAATTAGGAATTTCGCAGCAACCTTACATTATCCCGTGGTTTACTATATATCTGCACCAAATTACATCAAAATAGACCCAATAGTTCTTAAGATTACCGCGTTCAAATAACCTTTCGCATGTTGAAATGACATTAGCCACTTTGCTGTGTCTGTGGTACCGGAAGCCGGTATGGTCAACAGACAGCCCTAGACTTTTACTGTAACTGGATTTTTTCCGTATCTAGTACGAATCAAGTCAATTCAAGTTATAAATCTTATTGTAAATTGAATAATCTTTATTCACTTTCAACCATTTCTATATAAATACTCAATTATAGCTAACATAGAACTTTCAACATAAATACTGTGATATTAGATAAGTTTCGGTTATAATTTTAATTACAACAACATTTGGAAGTAATCAATATATTTTATTTACAACTTATCACATTAGGTTTAAAATACAACTCAAAATTCAAGTGCCACCATACATATGTTTTTTTGAAATTTTTCATCGATAAATAAAGGATAACAAAGTACAAAAGTACTCATTAAAATAGAACTTCCTCCTTTTTGGAAGTCGGTTAAAAAGCTACCACTACACAACCGTAACTTGCCTAAGACTCCTAGGCGAAGATGGCGTACGAGGCACACCGGCCAAACTGGTCAGCAGTGGCGCAGAAGAAATTAAAATGTCGTCTATTCTCAAGTCTTCGTCGTTGAAGGCCCTTTGTCCCTTTGAAGAAGGAAATTACGTGGGAGAGCCATGCTTCGGCACGAATGGGCCGGCTCGACCGGATAAATACCACGTTCTCACAGAAAACCGGCGTGAAACAGCGCTTGCGCTGTGTTTCGCCGAGTGAGTGAGTTTACCGGAGGCCCAATCCCCTAACTCCTACCCTATTCCCTTCCCTACCCTCAACTATTCCCTTTCCTTCCCTTCCCTTCCCTACCCTCCCCTATTACCCTATTCCCTTTTAAAAGGCCGGCAACGCACTTGCAGCTCTTCTGATGCTGCGAGTGTCCATGGGCGACGGAAGTTGCTTTCCATCAGGTGACCCGTTTGCTCGTTTGCCCCCTTATTTCATAAAAAAAAAAAATGTCCAGAAGTAGGAGTTAAGACAGAATAGGCTTACAAACACCAATGCAAGTAATAGCTTATCTGTCATTCATATTCATCTTAACTTAACATCTAAGAAGAGTAGTAAAGTCTGGTGTTTGGGGTTTTTGATCAATTTACACCTATATTGTGCATGTAGGAAAGCAAGATATTGAAAGAAGTAGAAATATATTGTTATTTGTTTAACAAAATAATAAAAATGGAAGTGGCCCATGAGGGGATCGAACCCGCGACCTTCGCGTTATTAGCACGACGCTCTAACCAACTGAGCTAATGGGCCGATGCGTCAAGTGGAGAAAGACCTATTTGTGTGCATACGTACTTTTATTTACATAATAATTCGTTATCAGCAGTCAGTCATGCAAAGATTAGCTCTTATTATTTTCATCAGCTATTCTCTAGCTACAAGTTTACCTCAGATGATCTACAGATCATAAAACTTTTGATTAAAGTTTAATTTATACAGCGAATTACCTGTCTAGACATAAAAACGTAAAACTTTCTGCATTTAAAGACTATTTATTACATTAAAATTGTGGAAATATATCTACAGAATTATAACACCCCGCTTACCCAAGAGAATACTAAACAAGGCAAAATTAACAAATTCAGAGAGAATAACTTAAGCAAGTCCAGTGTTCTTAAAATAATATTAAGCCAACATTAAAAAGGCAGACTAAGTACTAACGAAAATGAAAGTAATCAATACCCGAAATAATTGTACAGTTTCCAGCCATACATTATCTCTTGAGATTCATAAATCATAATAATATCATAGATGCGAAAGTTTTTCTGTCTGTCTGTTACCTCGCTGAACCGATTTTGCTGGGTATGGAAATACTTTGAGTCCCAAAGAAGAATACTTTTATCCCGGAAATATGTACGGTTCCCCCGAGATGAATAAATTTTGTGGCAACAGAGTTGCAGGCGTCATCTAGAATTACACAAACACACGTAATATTAAGTAACTATCATGCTACTAAGTAAAATTTACACAAGTTGATACAATTTTACAAGTGTTTTTCACTACACACAACAACGCGGTATATTCAATTAATCATGTTGAAAAAAAATTTTTTTTTGGAAATGGCAATATTCCCGTTATTAAAAGTTTTTTTTTCGATTTTAGTCTACAGTTTTGTAAGAAGTAAACCTTTGGCTGCATCCGTGATTTTTTAGCTTTGACCGAGCTTCTCATGAACTCGTTAGCATTCATGAAGCCCTAAGCGGCTGCATCCGGCCGCGATAACAATAGATAAGCTATTGTGTCTCGTTATTCCGCGATCGATGGGTTAAGCCATGGACCAAAATAACAATATTTTGATCCATGGCTTTATTAAAGCTGAAGAGTTGACCTGGTCATTATTTTGAGCCAATGAAGCCGAAGCCCGAGCTGAAGTTTCAGTCGAACACTACATTTACTCTACAAGTTACAACTTGATATATCACTTTATTTAGAACGATCTAAAGTTACAGTATTCACTTCATTGTCCCCTGCTCGTGCCGTATTTGCTCAACTTCGTCCCCTCGCTGTCGACGACTTTGTATCGAGTTTTGAGAACATTGTACTATGTATATTGTTACTCTGTATATGACAAATTATGGCCGACATGATACATCCTAGAATGTGGGACATTTTCCATATTCTTTCAGATAGAAAATAGAAAATATAAGCGGCTTTTGCCGAAAATAGAGAGGAAAATAGGAAACCCTAAGCGGATTCATTACAATTTCTATTCTACATCAAATTGAAGGCTGAATATACCCTGCTCTATAGTTTGTATTTTAAAATATTTAAATTATTTGTAAAGTAATAACTACTATAATACGAGTATGCGTTTAATATTCATTTTTAGGTATAAAGCACCTTCATCACGCTTTAAGCCTTTGCAGAATGGACAAAATTGTTAACATACCTTGATAGTTTCATACCGCATATTAGCAATGAATCTTAGTTTCCCTAAATATTTACAGTTAAGTAAATATATTATATCATGGTATTTAAGGATTGTAAAACATTAGTATTTTTGATGCTGAAACTCCCAATGAGTGGATCAATAGCGGCGCGGCTGCGTCGGGCCCACGTGAACATAGCTTTAGGAGTATACTGTATAGGAGTGAGCACACTGAGACGGGCCGTGCCGGGGCGCATCGCAAATATCCGCGCATCCATACAATTTGTATGGAAGCGGATGCGCGTATCGCACACTGTGTAGGGGCGCATCGGCGCGGATTTTTGCTCGGCGGATTTTCGTCAATGCGACACGGCCTGACAAGACCCGCTGCGCCCCGGCAAGACCCGCTGCGCCCCGGCAACAGTGTGCTATAGCAAGCGGCGCGCGGATGTGATGCGATGCGGCCCGGCAAGCCTCGGCTCAAAATCCGTCAACGCCACGCACGCCACGCCCCGGCACAGTGAGCGTATAGCGCATTTAGCGCTGCGCTGCGCCCCGACTCGCCCCGGAACGCGCCGACAAAGTGAGCGCGAACCTTATACCGGCATAATACTGACTACGTGCGCTTAATATGGTCGGGGGTAAAGCGACGTTCACATTAAAAGACTTAATATGTTCATTACACTACAATTTTAAGTATATCTACGAACTGAATTTTATCTAAATCCATTCAGCGGCTTAGGTGTGAAGGGATAACAGTTACACATATTATAATTTAATTGGATTTTTAATAAAGTTAATTCAATAAATCTCTCAATAATATCAATCCATCAACTAAAACTCTGATTTTAAGTCAAAATCATAGACTTATAATATACTGTCGTAGTCAAAATTATTCTTTGAAGCTTTGGACTGACTGTTTGGCAAATGAACGAGTTATTTTTCTGACACGAAAATACAATTAAAACGTATAACACTGAAAATCAAACATATTTCCTCAAGAATTCATAATGAGATTCATAATGAGATTCGATATCAAATTGTCCACAGAAGTGAAAATTAATTAAATGTCAAAAAATCAAACCTTTGTGAGTGACCAATAATAAAGTATTTTTTTAAGTTTTCTAAATAAAAAATGTTGCAATTTAAGGATTGAGAACATCAAGGAAAATCCATAGAAGTGTAAATAAAATAAACCTGTGTGTAAAATGAGGGCTTCGTGAGTGACATCCAATTTAGCTAGGTACTCGACAAGGGCGCGTTCACTTAAAAATGTTTTTGAGTTTATAAATTAGGTGTCACATTGTTGTCATTAGATTGGAATATATATTATTATGTATTCTAATTATTATGTATCTTAATTCATATGTTCACCGGTAAACGAGACACAATAGATATTATATTGTGTCTCCTTTTCCCACGATCGACGGGTTAATAATAAAAGTGTTTCTTACTTTAAAAATTATCTTAACTATACTTTTATAATAAAAACTCTATTCATTCTAAACTGGCACAAAAATTCAGTAATTCTTGTGCCAGTACATTTTTTTTCGTTTACATATTCATTAATATTATAATAATACTAGCTGTCCCGGCAAACGTTTCTTTGCCATATAAAGTATTTCGCTCATATTATTTTATCGAAGTGACTAAATAAGTATGTCACCATGGCAACGTCCATCGCTATCCCGTCGCACAAACAATGATCGCCGTCAGTCTCGAGTTGTAATAATTTACTATTATTTATTCAACAAATGCACTTATTAATATAATAAGTACCCAATAGCCGATTCTCAGACCCACTGAATATGCATATAAAATTTGGTTAAAATCAGTAAAGCCGTTTCATAGGAGTACGCGGCCTAACATTGTGACACGAGAATTTTATATAAAAGATGTATTCTATCCTTAATTCATATGTTCACCGGTAAACGAGACACAATAGACATTCTATTGTGTCTCCTTTTCCCACGATCGACGGGTTAGTAATAAAAGTGTTTCTTACTTTAAAAATTATCTTAACTATGCTTCTATAATAAAAACTCTATTCGTTCTATACTGGCATAAGAATTCAGTCATTTTTGTGCCAGTAGGTACATTTTTTAACATATTCATTAATATCGTGTTAATATAATAATAATATGTATTTTGTAGTCCACACCTCCTTCTCTTAATAACATTATAATATTATTATAAACTAGCTATCCCGGCAAACGTTGTTTTGCCATAAAATGATTTTCCCTGTTTTCCTGCTTTTTTCTTGAAGTTTTTTCTGAATTGTTTTTCTATAGACCTTACGGAGCCCGATACCTTTCCAACGAATGCAAAACCGTGGAAATCGGTTCGTGCGTTCTGGATTTATAGCGTCAGGAAGGAAAACCCGACTTATTTTTATATATTAAAATATATTATGTTTTTACCGATGTCAAAATAACTGAAGTGTTGTCAAAAAAATGCTGTAACTGAAATAAGGATAAAAGATGACTACAATAGTTTAGTAAAATTGGTGCTCCCTTATTTAAAGCCCTTATCGTAATAACAATCACATCTACGTACTAAATATTAATTTATTCAAATTCTAATTTTCTGGGAAATATACGCCTGTAACACAAGTGATACTTATTCCTAACATGTTGTGTATAATTCTAAAGTAGGTTAAGAAATGTAAACTATTTGTAACTTATAATAATTAATTATATCATAATATTTTTATAACGTGACTTGACCCAGATTTAGTTAATTATTTTTATCATCATAATCTTAATTATCTATAAACTAAAATAAAAGTATAATTAGAGTTTTGATATCGCGTGTGATTCTTAGGTCAGTGACCCCTGGCGTAGCGCCAAGTGTGCTACGAGCTACGAGCTACGGTGCTACGACGAGCTACGACGAGCTACGACGAGCTACGACGTGCTACGAAGTTTGTAAACAATGTTTTGATTGCTACAAATACTGTAATTTTGATTGAAATAATCAAACAACTTAAATAAATTTGTCCAGATATTGTATCATGAGAGGAATCTTAAGTTAAATTATATTAAATCCATCAAATCATTTTTATTTTTAATGAATAAAATATACAAGAAGCATTCACGCATAAATGTTCATCTTTTAAGAAGAAATACCTACACACTGATAGAGGAAGAGGGATAAGTGGAGTAACGTTTAAATTTCAATAGTTATTTCAAAATATAAATTATGTAGTAAGGTTTAGGCTTTTATAGACGGACAAAATATACATGAAACTGAAAACAACAGCCTTTTGTCGCCTACATTAAAATGTATCCCTTTTTCTTGTAAACTTTGTAATTTTAACAGATATTATTAGATACATTTTAAAACGTAGTCCTTTAGTAAGTAATAAGACTTTAGTAAGTAACCTCGCCAAAACCCCGGTTCATTGACTCGGCCAAATACAATTGATGTATAAATCCGGGTTCGCCGGCGAGACGGGAGACGGCAGACGGGAGACTGCCATTGCCCGCACCTGCACACATGCATAATGCCGAACAGATAATGTACAATGTACATAGATTAGTTAACAATAGATGAACAGCTATGTAGCTTTGTATTTGAATTCATGGTACAAGGAGCGGCGGAGATGATTGTACTATCAGAGAAGTTGATTCCTAGGCAGTTTGGGGAACTTAGAGCTCGACAAAGGTTTAAATGAACGTGGCTAAAAAGGAACTAACGCTGCCATCATACAAAAACGACATTTTTGACAGATTTCCTTTACCAGCAGCGCCCTCGCCCACGTTCATTTAAAGCCTTGTCGCACTATACGTAGTTCGGTCGCGTTACGTCAAACCCAGCCAACAGATCACAATTAACATTTAATTGACATGATCCGACCAAATGACGTTGGTCTGTCAACTGCCTAAGAATAAATTTCCTCGATGGTACAATGTATAGCAAAGATAAGTAAAGGGTAAAGAGGAACAGATGCAAAGCTATACAGTTAGGTTTCAGTCTCGAAATCAGCGGACAGCGGGGCGGGAGCGGTGGCGGCGCGGGAACCTGTCGAGTACGTCGCACGCCGCTCGCCGCGCCACTGCCTTCGAGGCCAATTCCATAAATCTATACATTGGAACGCGCCGCTCCCGCGCACCCATCACTCCTGTCTCGCTACCCCCTGATTTCGAGACTGAAGCCTTAGGTTTGAATTTGATTTTACTGCTACAAGAATACCTTCATGATGTTCGTGTATGTGTAAACGAACATGCGAATATAGATACTCGTAGACAATATAATATATTGAATTATATTATGTCACGTGCATCGCGCACAATTATGCTTGTAGTGGTGCAATCGAAATGGCAGCATACTATGTAGCTATTTCTTTATGCATACAGACCTACAATGGTATTGACTATTGTGGCACTTAAATGTTACGCGGCATCAGGCGTGAGTGTGCTTGTGTCTACAAAGCTGCTGTCACTCAAGTACCACTTTACCAGAAGGCAGCGTTTGATATGATGATCTATAGCTTTGTAGAACGTTATCCTTGTAGGATTGCAAGTATGATTTTTACTCTGTGCTGTACGACTATGTGCGTTCAGAGTTATGGTACCTCTAACAGCAACTTTATGTCAATGCCATAAGAGTCCCTTTCCAAAATATAACTTAGAACGGTCTGTACGTTGTACATGCTGCACAGATAATGTACTTGCAAGCGTAATGCTATTGAAGTACGACATGCAAAAAAGTTGTAAGTGCTTATTACTGAAATACGGTCAAAAATTTGGATATCTGCAAAAAAATTAGTTGGACTTAAATATTCAAATAGATGTATAATAGATAGAGATACTGCCTATTATTATTACATCCTTACAAAAAATTAGATACAAATAAATGTATACAGTTATAGAATTATAGTTAAAATTTCTTGTGAAACCACTTGTATAAGAAGGAAGAGACAAAACACGTTTAGGTAAAACATATGTCTAAACTCTGAACAATATAGATCTTACGTAATATATTAGTTAGGGGCAATCCACATGATAGACAAAAGCAGCAAATTTATAACCTATAGGTCTACCAGAATCTGATGGCAAAAAGTGAGAAAATAAATTGACTCTAGCAATACCGGGGTAGAATAGAATAGAATAGAATATACTTTATTGCGTTCAAGATATTGTACAAACATAAAATACATTCATCAAAGATACAAGAACGCAAAGGCGGCTTTATTGCTATTGAGCAATTTCTTCCAAGCGACCTTTGGTATCTATAGGAGTACAATAACAATTAACTTATATTATATATGGGTAATTGGAATAACCCATTTTGATCCTTCTTTTTCCTTATAGCGGCTTATTCTGTATGTGAAACATGCAAATATAATTTTTTTTCCAATGATCAAGGATATTTTTTGAAAATTCGCCATCAAAATTTGCCATCAGATCCTCGTAGACCTATAGTTATGCGTGCCATAAATACAAGGTGTAACAAAAATAAGTGATTATACTTTAGGGTGTGTATGTGCCTTGTGGAGAGTTAAATGGGGAAGCGTCCGAGCGTCCTGAATTTTCCCATACAAAATTTAAAAAAAGTTACTCTTTCATCACTGATGCTTTCACAGCGAACTCGATTTAGGGTACCATACACACCCTAAAGTATTATCATTTAGTTTAGTTACACCCTGTATATTTATCTGCAGTGAAAGGATAGAGTATAAGCTTGACGGCGACCATTGTTTGTGCGACGACGGGATTGCGATGGAATTGGACGTTGCCATGGTACCATACTTATTTAGCCACTTCAATAAAATAATACGGGCGAAATACTTTATATAGCAAAACAATGTTTGCCGGGACAGCTAGTAATACTATTTAAACTTTTCATAATATTTTATTAAGAAAATTTTAAATAATATAATATTAAGAAATATATTTTTTAATATTATGGCAATAACTGTTTTGCTGACGGTACCCAGACTGAGAGTCAGGAAAGGTATTCCCGACTAGTCCAGGCACTTAAGCAATAACGTAAAAATTGATTTTCTCTGGACTGTCTGAAATGAAAATCGAATGAAAAGTTGTTGTTTGTCTATTTTATATTTTCTCGTTTATTTTCATTCTCATCCTCATGGTATTAAATATTTTATACGATGGAAGTATGTATTTGAAGTTTGAGTATTTTTTGTATATTAACGGTGTTGAATGCTGTACAGTTTTCGAATAAAAATAAATTGAATGTCTGTTACTTTATGATTTTTAGATAACATTATTTCTACTTCTAAAATTTGTTTAACTTCGTCACGCACATACAGGTTTTGATGATTACAGATACTGCTGTTTTATAGGTTTCGAATTAATAGATATACTTATACAATCCCGTGTAGGGTTACACTACTCAACAAATTTTCAACTTTTTTTTTTATCTGAGTTCCTGCTATGTAATTATAATTCCTTGTTATTGGCCTAATATAAATGTGTAAATAAAATTTTTGGATCACATCTCACTTCCGAGATAAATGAAATTATTCAAACATATGATTTTCAAGCAAAATCAAGCTCGTCCATTAGGTTTTTTTTATTTTTTTATATAAAAGGGGAAGATTTCTTGGTGCAGCTGGCTTTACGCTTGTATTAAGATCCTGGAGATTCACTAATAAGACTCCAACAGTAATCTGCTAGCATAACAGGCCCCCATCTTGGAAAAAATTTCAGCCGTATCTTCATGAAAGCCGTTCCCATGTTTATGGCTAACTGATCCCATATTTTCGGGCAAAAAGTCCAAGTGCGGATTAAGTAAATTACATATAACATTCCTTTTTAAGGACACAGTCCAACATCAATTTTATTTTTGGCGAAAGTCAGCGGATTTGTTGTGACTGAGAAAAATCATTGTCACATCAATAAAAGCTTCCCCTGCTTGTTTTTTAGTATGATTAAGAGTAAGTTGATGTAAAAGATGAATCTTCGATCAGCTTTCTTATGCCCTACCTACGAATAAGATTTGATTTTGACTTTGATTTTTGCCTAACTAAGATTTGGAAACTTGCTAGAGAAATTGTAATGCAGGACTATCTTTGTTCATGTATTTTACGAAAATATTTAATCGGGCTCAACCAGTGAACCAAATTTAACAATTTTGTGTCTTAGTACGAGTGACTCTCGTGATGGCCAGATCTTGGCATAAATTCGCCAAAAATGTAACAAAATAAGTTAGGACTGCTAACATTCACGCATGTCAAATAAAAGTTAATTAATTAAACTAACGTATAAAGTAAGTTTTGTTTGTAAAGTTATTTTCGAAATACCAGCTACATAAACATCAAACTTACGTCCACGTTACAGAAAGTTTGAATTTATATTTCTCAGTTTCCAGATGTGATATCAAAATAAAATGCCTACATTTATTTATTAGTAGTCAACCTCGATATGAAATCATATGTACCAAATACCAGATTCTTTTTTAGTGTTGAGTAGTGTTACCAGATACTAATTTCTAAAGTCCTGACAAAGTTCCTCATTTTCGGCCAAAATTCCTGACACGAGCTATTTGTTGATTTTTTTTAAATTTTTAATTTGTCAATGTTGATTGATTTATGTTTATATCATAAACAGATAATTACGATTATTTATAAGTTACAATTTATGAAACTCCAAAGTACTTGTGCGGTGTGCCATTTTTGTTATTGTGTTTAAAAATAAAAGTTTAGTGTATAAAATTTTAATGTTTCAATTATTTGCCGAAAATTCCTGACATTTCCCTTTTCCAGCCGCATTCCTGACATATGTCTAAAATTCCTGACATCTGGTCACCCTAATCCCGTGACTTTCTTCACTTCAATACTGAGACCACCATATTTTTAGTATTGAAGTAGTACCATATTCTTATATATAGTAGTATACAAAGCCACGGGCAAAAACTAGCGTTTACCACATAAATATCACTTTAATTCTCTCTCTCTATAACTCAGTGTGAGTTATAGAGAGAGATTACAAACTCACATTTACAAACACTTGACAAGTTTGCGATGACAAGAAGTGCGAACTGGTTGAAAGTTTTCCGGCAAATATTAGTAAGTTGGGGTCACCTGCACTTGAACACAAAGGGATAACTTTATACGACCCCTCGTTTAGTTTGAAATACATGTTTTCTACAAAGTTTTCTTGATAGATATTGCCATAATAATAAATTATTATTATGATAAAGTGATACAGTGTTATCAATAATGTCATAGCCTGATATAGTAGTATATTAAATGATATATTGGCTGAGCAATTGATTTATAGGCTGTTGGCGGACCTCAATTATTTGGTCCGGTCAATATATCAAGTCTGTTCTAACCGGGATCGGTTGGGGTTGGGATAGCACGACTAAATAACGTAGGTCCTCCGTCTGCCTACTTATCTTATAGTACTGTGTGCAAACTTTGAGCTCCTATTTATTAGCATATACGTCATTTTATAAACCTTTCTAATCTAACACTTAAAATAAGATATTATAGGAATAGCGACATATTTTTCAAAGTACAGTACAGTAGTTCGTAAGATTAGCATGTTCAAACAAACTAAATTTTCAGCTTTTTTTCTAACAATAATGTACGTGGCCGCACTAAAATAATATTATATTGTTAGTTCGTGATAAGTTCAGACCCATGAATACAACACAAAATACTCAATACACGGAACTTAATAATACAACCGCGTTGTAGATTTTCACCCCTTACGAGGGAACCCTAATTAAACAAAACATTGCCATAACCCTTGTGAAAGATAAATAAGTTATATTTTTGGACGTCGGGGATTGTATTTGAATAAATAATTTTGGCTGGTTCAATCCGCAACGCCTAGGGAAATTTAGAACTTGAATTTGAATAAAACTGATATGAAACGAAAATCTAGATTCTAGACGAAGTATATGGAGGATTGTGTGTGAATGTTTATTCTGCTTTAGGCTCTAAAGCCACCTTGCATAATATAATGCTAAATATGTATGACATAATATTACACAATATTTTATATTAAGTACTAGTTGAGGCCTACTAAATTGCGCCAAATTAGTAGAATTATTAATATATTTAAAAAATGTCAATAACCTCTCATCACCGGAAGTGGGCTCCCCGAGGACTATCCGGGCGTAACTTCCGGTTCTTGTCACTTTGCGTAAAATATTCATAGCCTAGATGGTTATATACCACAATATGTAAGCTTAAGACCTTGTTGTGCTAAGTTTATCGACGTAAACATTTCCGTTATCATACGAGGTGGAAGTTTGTGAGTTTACCCTTAATCTACTGAATGGAACAACCAAACATTTTTCCGGGATAAAAATTATCCTATGGCCATAATTCATGCCGAATATCATCGAAATCGGTTCAGCAGTTAAAGGCGTACAGCGGTAACATATTATTATAGATAAATACAGATTTTTATTAAATTCAGTAGACAAACAGACGGCCACACTTTCACGTTTATAATAATAATTCTATGGTTTTCACTCTAATATTATAATAAACAGATTAACGGATTAAAAAAGGCGAATGTAAAACCATTGAAGGTTGATGCGCCGCCCTTGACACGTCGGCGCAGCGCTGGGCGAGGATAACCTCCACAAGGCTTGCTGGTGCAAATATAAGCAGGTGTTAGGGTGCATACTGACTTAATACGCGCATCACTGCGATTCATAGAATGTAGATGTCGCAGCCAACTGGTTTAAATAGCCGTTCAATCAAACAAGTAATTCAATCAAACGGCGGATTTTGAATCAGCTGTAGTGTCTAAGGTTTTGGGTGACTTAAATGTCCAATTAAAAAGCTAGACGTGTGATTGAATGGCGTTGTTCAGTCAAAGGGGCTGTTTGATTGAATGGCTTTGTAACCAGTTGACTGTGACATAGATACGATTAAAATAACGTAGGTACCTAAGCCGGACCCTAGACGATCAATGATTGTATTGTGCAATATCACGCTTCAATTTTATTGAACAGTATATTTGACAATTAGATTGAAGGCGCGCGATATTCAATATCAAACATAGACGGTCAACAATATTACGCAATATAATTTAATATAATTTTATAATTTTGAAATAATATCATAATAATATTAACGATTGCGCAATAAAATTGCTCGTTTAGGGGCCCGCTAAGCGTTACACTTGTGCAGTGCAATGAAACTGCTTTTGCGGATTTTAGCAATCGTTATTAAGAAGAGCGCTCTTCAAAATAGGAGATATTTTAAACGTAACAAGTAAATATTACCGATAACAAATCAATTGCATTTACAATACAAAATTGTATACGTGTATATGAAATGTATACGTAGTAGTTATTTTTGTAAGTTATCTTAAATAACACACCCAGATGATGTTTTTTTAATATTCTGCCTACAAGCGGATAAATATCTGGTCGTAATCGCTGCGTTTTATCCATCTATAGAACTTCACCCTAACAGTTTACATACTACGCGCTACGTAGTGAGATTTATCTAAAAATATATATTTTTAATATTTATAAGCTGACCTAAGTAATCACTAATCAGTGAGGCTATTTAATTTGAAACCCACCCGAGGATTTATTTTGATGAAAATATTAATGGCGTCGTAAAAAGGTGATCCTGGATACTTAGACACCTTGGGATCGATATAATTTTTAATGCGAAGTTAGAAATTACAAGTTTGTTGGGTTTGACAAAACGAGTCACTAAGATACCTGAGATACATGATGCTTTGGATGTCGAATCCCATACATTTTAGACTAACATTTCTGTCCAATTTATCGAATGCAAGTTGTCTAAGTGCACAGATTATTTTAGCCCTGGGTAGCTTTATGAGTTCATTGTTAGTGAATATTGCGAAAGTAATAAAATATCAAGTAATAAATAAAGTTAATTAAATTAATTACATAACAGTAAAAATACATTCTTTATTAGTTTCTTTACCAGGTGACTATAACCTAATTAATATAAACTTATAGAAACGGCTTATTGCGATATTTTTGTAGTGCTTAATAAACTCAAATATTAAAACCTATTAAAGGTACAAAGCACTCCAATTCTGTCTATTCCCAAAAATAAAAATGAAAAAACCATATCTCAGTACATCTAATACACACCATTTCTCAGACATTGATCAAATATACTCTACATACATTCGGGACCCTTAATTAATATAAAAAGCACAATTCCACAGATGTAGACGATATTGAATGTTTCCCCTGCTCGGTTTATCTCCAGACAAAATACAGCGTCCCTTCTCGCGCACGCGCGTTCTCTGCCAAACAGCCCCATAGTCGAGGCACCCTGCGCGCGGTGCGCACCGACCCTAGTGTTATTATGAAGTGAATTGAAATGTACACGGACTTTTCTAATTAATGAATGATGTATAACTCCTATTGATCTTGGTAAGTGTTACTGTTGAGTAAAGTGTTTAGGTTAGTTTAAATTGTGATTTGGGAAATCAAAATGTATATAGGTTTAACGAGATTTATTTTTGATATTTTTATATTTTTTAGTCATAAAGAGTGAATTTATGATAAACAAGTTATAGTGTAAATGCACTTGCTACTCCATAAGTTCTGTTGTCATCTGTAGGTAAATTATGATTCAACTCCGGGTTTTACTTGAAATTTAATCTTCGTAAATTATGAAAGAAAAAGTATATAGATTAATATTTATACACATTTAGATGGTACATAACATACCACTATAAGTATAATAATAATGTTTCATCCCTGAAAAGTTGTCGATAACCGTACAATGTCCTCGTTTTGAAAGCACCCCTATAACTGCTTTGCCCAACATTTATAAACTTGGTCTTGACATCGAGCGAGGTACAGTTTTGGTGATATTTTGAAGGGCTAATGTTAGCCTCTAATAAATTGGGTGTTTGAACAAATCAAAGTTGTATTTAGATCCTTTCAATGCCTACGGCAGCTCTATAAGGCGCAGGTTTGACCTCACATAGCATACAGTTCCTATATCTGGTCAGACAAAGCACTCCCTTCTGTTGATTCTCATATGGAATAACTATTCTAGTCCGTAATCTGGGGGGCCAAAGCACCAGCTTTTTCCTCTGAGTCGCATCAAACGAAGGATGACTCAATTTGTGGACTGTATAGTGTACGTAGAGATGAAGTATTCCTCTGCATTCCCTGTCAGTTATGTCACGAAGAGTGTTAAAATTGCTCGGGCTTATACGAAATGTAACTTTCTGCCACTGTTCATGAAGTTTTTGTTTCAAAAAGTCATATCTTATATCTTTAAATGAGCAATTCTTGTATATATATATATATATAATTGGAATCTCGGAATCGGCTCCAACGATTTTCATGAAATTTAGTATATAGGGGGTTTCGGGGGCGATAAATCGGTCTAGCTATTAATCATTTTCAGAAAATGTATTTTTATTCGTGTTTTATCGATAATCGATAAACTGAAAAATATGACTCTTCCTGACATCTATTGGCGAATAATAATACTATTTTGTTAGCAACTAATTGTTTTAACGACCAGTAGATGGCGTTATTAAGTAACACGAAGTCGATGAGTGTTTGCTATACCGAGCAAAGCTCGGTCATCCAGGTACTGAGAATTGTAAGAGAAACAGAATTTTCTGATACTAAACTTGAAACTAAGAACATTCTTATATTTATAGAAGTATGTACATCAATTACCAAAGTTCCAAGTATGTCTGGATGCAATTATAATCTTGGGAATTGTGATATTTTGAATATTATCTTGTAAAAACAACATTATATGTTTCTTGTTCTCTACTTGTACCGGTCATATTTTGGTCTGGTGTTTCTTGGCCTAGTTGTCAGTTTTTTTTTTCATGTGAAGGTGTGCTATATTTATTTATTTAACGTGTGGATCATAAGGTTTAAGGAGGGACTATAGGGTCCTGTAGTGCTAGCACGGCGACCAGCGGAAATGCGAAAGTATGGACAAACTGTGGAAATAAACCTAAGGTGCCGTTCCGATCTTTTTTCGTTCCGAAAAATTCAATTAAAATGCCACTTTATGACAGACTATAGTCACAAACTGTAGAGATAAACTTAAGGTGCCGTTCCGATCTTTTTTAGTTCCGAATAATTCAATTAAAAAGCCACTTTATGACAGACTATAGTTCTAAAAATAGTTCTAAAAATTCAAATAATATCCTACATTATGACATATACTATAGTGTGTCATAAAGTGGCATTTTAATTGAATTTTTCGGAACGAAAAAAGATCGGAACGGCACCTTAGGTTTATTTCCACAGTTTGTCCATACTTTCGCATTTCCGCTGGTCGCCGTGCTAGCACTACTGGAGGCTCTAGGCTAGAATTAAATTATTTTTAACACATATATTCATCATTCAAATAACCAGTGAAGATAAGAGCAAACTGTTGTAAATTGTAATGTGATTCATAGACGAAGGCGAATGCTGGGCCCACTTTATTTGGTCAGGTTATGTCAAGTCAAGTCAATGTCAATGTTCGCCATTTGCCTATGAATTTATTTCTGTCAGCAGTACAATTTTCAGAGCGTGCAGCTAACCATGTAGCCACTGATTACTAAATATAAGTAGATACTACATAAACATTACGTAGGCATCTATATTATTGACAAACCGTTTTCTACTATCAGAGAAGTTGATTAGGCAGATGTAATTTGGTCGCATTATGTCGAACCCAACCGACAGATCACGACTAACATTCAATGGTTATATCAATTTCATCGTACCATACATTGTTACAAAATTTCCCTTATTCTTTTTCATTTAAAACTATAATATCCAGCTGTTCCGTCATCGTGAACAACTCAGTTTCTGTGCGCTTTGTAGCGTCAGCGGGTTTTGTTCCGGCTTAGTGCTGATCGCCGCTGAACCGAAAATCGATAATTGACGATACACTCACATTGATTCGATTCCCAAATATAGTGCATCGCGTTCAGAGGCTAAGCATACTAATATTATAATGCGAAAGTGTGTCTGTCTGTCTGCCACCGCTGAACCGATTTTGCTGAAATTTGGTATTTAGATACATTGTGTCCCGGGGAAATACAAAGACAAGGGAAGGGAAAGGAAGCAAATATCGGTGCAACGGAGTTAATAATTATTATAAGTACACTCCTTAATAATAACTATCCTACGTCCTTTCCTATGATTTTTTTCTATTGAGAAAATTGTAAGATATCGTGTTTTCGCTGAGATTAAGTTCTTGGAAATATAATGTAGTATTTATGTTTAGAAAATGAAACAATTCGGGGCTTGTTTTCAAGTATAAAAATAAATTATAAAATCGACAATTTTGGGTTAGTCGCCCCCTTAAAGTAAACCTACTATAAATGTCATGTAATTCGATTATTGTAGGCTTGAGAAGTGTTTTAAGAGGTAGCCGATAGACAGAGATAAACGCACATATTTATAATAAGTATTAGCAAAGATTTAAAATTAAACGCTTAGAATTATTGTGGGCTACTAAATTGTGAATATTTCGTATCAATACCATGAAAAATCAAAGTAGATACACTCGAATGATTAGGAATTAGTATTATAATCAGGCCATCGACTCCTGAGGGTCTGCCAAACCGCTTGCCAAGTTAAACCGTTCAGATGAATCCCAGAAAACTACGGGAGCGGGTACAATGACCTGTCTGCGAACATTATAGTAACAAATAGCGCCAAGTTTTGTTTCATTGTGGCTTTGTACGATATTGAATTTTGTATTCTATAATATTGATATTGTATTTAATAATATGAAACTGATAATATTAGTTTATTGTTATCTCCTTCCGTCAAATGTTGGGATATACGTTGACAAAATATGTTTGAGAACATCAAACTTTTTATTTCTGTTTTCTATAATCTATTTATAAAATTATTTACAAATATTTTCAGACTTGATATTGTTAGACTAAAGGTGAATTCACAAACTCACTGAATATCGTGAAGGGCGTGTGCAGTCAGCTGTAACCCTTATCTATTCCACACGACATACGTTTTACATTAACAACACAATCTGGTTATAGGAAACGTGAAGGAACTATTATAGGAATAGGTGGCAGGACATATTGTGAAGTAAATACTTCCGAATTTTGAATTGGCCTTCTCTTCTTAATCACTTCTTCATAGGATCACCGATCAAAAATATATGGAATAATTAACTTATGCGTTCAATAATTATTATGAACTCGAAGACGTAAGGGCTAAGGGGATGAAGTGGCTAACTAACATTGTTTAAATGTTCGTTTTTTTCATAAATTGGTGAAATAGGACCTGGAAAATGATTTGTAATCAAAAATATATGGATGTGATGTCAATAATTAGTATAGGTATACTCTGACCACATAAAGCGTGACTCTCGTAGCATACATTTAGTATGCTACGAAGGTCGCGCCTAAACTGGTCGCACCATAGATAATTTTATTTACACAACATTATAAAATAGAAATACTTTATACTAAAATAATAAATTTAAAAATAACTATATGCTAGCCATAAAAAGTAAAAAAAAAACATTAACAGTATATAATATAAAGACAACGAATCGTTGATTTTCTGTTCTTTTATTAGATCAAGCTGCAGTTGTCTCTGTCGCGCTCTGCGGGGGGAGGCTTGAGGTTAGAGAGACAGCAATAGATTTTACAAATACTTGTTTTTCATTTCTCTAGCCCTAGGTGTATCCTCTTAACGATCCTGCACCTCAGAAATAAGCTTGTTTATTGATTTTTACGTTCGAATTAACAAAGTAGGTTGAATATAGGTGAAAATACATAGGATGAGTAAAGAAGTGGGAGTTTTATACGTGGGAGAGCCATGCCTATGAGAGAAATACCACGTTCTCACAGAAAACCGGCGTGAAACAGAGCTTACGCTGTGTTTCGCCGAGTGAGTGAGTTTACCGGAGGCCCAATCCCCTACCCTATTCCCTTCCCTACCCTCCCCTATTCCCTTCCCTACCCTCCCCTATTCCCTTCCCTTCCATTCCTATCCCTACCCTCCCCTATTACCCTATTCCCTCTTAAAAGGCCGGCAACGCACCTGCAGCTCCTCTGATGCTGCGAGTGTCCATGGGCGATGGAAGTTGCTTTCCATCAGGTGACCCGTTTGCTCGCTTGCCCCCTTATTTCATAAAAAAAAAGTTTTCGTTTATTTGTCATAGTTAGGGAGCATGTCAAATTAAGCTTGTATCTTCCGATATGTGTCTAGTTATCATGGTATAGAAATCAAATTTCTCACGTGGTGGGTTAAAAAAGTTATTTTCAAATATTGAATTTATGTCATCAAATCTTTCAGATTAAGATTTGGTATACCCCAAAAGAAGCACATGGAGCACATGGAGTGCTTCCACTGACGATTCAAAGTTTAGGTAAGCCTGTAGGGACATTTTAAAATATAAAAAAATAAAGCTTCATATTGTCCTTCGCAGATATTTATGTTGCACTAAACTAAATGATTTAGTCCTTGTTGTCAAAAACCTTGTTTTAATTTACGTAAATAAGCAATTTTCTATGAGTTTTTAGTTTTCAATTGTTTTAAGGCTTTTAATAACCACACATTATTTCATAACATTCATCAAAAATTCGATGGGCTAAAAAATTAACATAGTTAATTGTTTTATACAGTTGTAATTGTTTTGGTGATCCTCTCCCAGACATTCAAATATTCATTAATCTGCTGAAATAAATTAGAATTACTAATTGTAACTTGATTACTTATGCGGACCCGAACTTGAAGTGTAAAGTAACTACTTAATAACAAATAATTTGAAACTAATTCGTCGACAGTGTCGTGAAGTTAAGCAAAGTTAAGCAACGAGTATTAAAACGTCTAATGTTATTTTGATTTTAGTTATATAATTTTATTGCAATTTTCTGGGAACTAAAGTGGAAACTAAGTTTCCAGATGCAGATTAGAATATTGAAAGATAGTCCTATCTTTAAATATTTTGTAATCTGCACTTTTGGCAGACAATTTTTCATACAAAATACTTATTTACAGAAAAATGTGACGTTTTTTCTCATTCATATTTTTTTTTTTTTTTGTTTTATGAAAAGTCAAGGGTAGGTGCAGGTAGGTGCGTAGAATTGAGCATGTCATACCTATGATACGCAAATGTCAAGATGATAAATGTCAAGCCTGAGCAGCCACAACTCTAAAAGTGGGTCAGTATCACTGGTTTAGGTAAGGACACTTTACTAGGCCGACAACGGACCTGCAATTATTCTGATATTGCGAGTGTCCATGGGCGACGGTAGTTGATTTCTATCAGGTGACCAGTTTGGTCATTTGTCCCCTAATTTTATTAAAAAAAAAACATTGGGCCTCAAAATGCCTCGCCCAAAACTTTTTCATTTATAAAAGCACAACTTCTCTATTTTATTTAGCCTATGCTGTGCCACCGCTAAGCAAAGGCCTCCCCCAAGGTCTTCCATTGTGCTCGCTCCTGCACCACCGCTGGCCAGCCTGGCTGGTATGCTTTCAGCTCATCGCACCATTTTTTTCTAGGCTGGCCACGGCGGCGGCCCAACTACTGAACCAACTTCTCTAATTCAATTATATTAAATCTTGCGATTTAAAATTTCAATTCAATCTTCTTCTACCTTCACCAAACAAATTCACCAGATTTTATATCGGAATGATATACGGAAATATATTCAAGGCGCCTACATCGACCTTCTCGTGCGCGCAATGCCGCCGAAGCCTGAGAAGTGGCGAAGCCCCGCGCGTTACTCCACCTTGTATCACACTCTGATATAATTCGTTATCGAACTGAGTTGCCATTGGGATTCTATAATATACCTGGACAATATATTATGCTAAGTACTCACATACGGTTTGGCTCGATCGAGCAATAACGTCGAGCAAAACTCGCGGCTCGGGATTTCATCCACACATTCAGCATTGCTCAATAGTTTTATTCTAAATCGATATATTTAATTCGGCGGCTCGATGCGAGCCTTCGAGCTGTGAGTTTTGTGGTCCACACAAACTCAAACTCAATTTCTTTTATTCAGAATAAATTTTTTCGGGTCTACACTGGTGCTTGCACTGGTGCCTACCACCGGTTCACACAGTAATTATTACTCGATTTGGAGTAAAACTATCGAGCAAAACCGCATAATGCTAAGTACTCACATGTGGTTTTGCTCGACAGTTTTATTCGTGGGTGAGTTCTTATATTATTAGCCTGTCAACAAGAGTCATCCTCTATCCCCTTACTCATCCAAGGCATTCTGGAACGGACTGTCACCAGCAGCATATCTGGACCAATACGATCTACAAACCTTCAAGAAGAGAGCGTATTCCCACTTAAAAGGCGACACATCTCACATGCAGCTCTTCTAATGTTGCGAGTGTCCATGGGCGACTTGACAACGCTTTCCATTAGGTGACCCGTTTGCTAGTTTGCCCCTTATTTTAATAAATAAAAAAAAGGGCTCATGAGTTCACAAAACTGCGTTGCGACAACGTAACGGGGCGGCCTGACGCTTTACGTCTTTACTTCGTAACACGAAGTCGGTGCTGCTTATCTTTTTCCATAATATAAAAATACTAGCATGAATGTAAGTATTGGTTTTTAAGCTATCGTGTGTAGAATCCACACATTGTGAATTAGACCTAGCTATCATCAATAATTGCCGCACTCAGAGTGGAAAATTAAAATGTAATTAATTTAAAAATACATTATCTGTCAAACTCTTCATTAAATTTAAGGTAATAACATAATTAAATGTCTCTGAGTACTGCGCGGGCGGTAAGTGTTGTACGCTAACAATGACATAGGCTTATAATATTATGTAGTCATAGTGGGCATCGAGAGGCCCCGCTATGGAGCACAAACCAGTGCCTCACTATTGATTGGTAGCAATTTCCGACTGAAGCTGCCTATTTCTCGTCTATTAGTGAACGCTTCTTTAGGTCTGTAGGTTTAAAGTGAGTGAAGTTCAATCTGATATTAGATGCTTTATACGAGTGAAGTCCGTCACTTAAAGTGAAAGAAGAATGAAAACAGGTAAAAGTCCAATTGATAATAGTAATAATAATTATTATTATATTGCTTTCAGATAATAAATTTATTATCATCGATATCATGTCTTTCAAATTTGTCTTCAAGAAGTTTCAATCTGAAAAGTGGATTTAAAAATAAGAAAGCGAAGATCGTAGAGAAAATTTACTCTTTAATTCTGTATGTGTTCGAATTCACAAAATGTATCCCTACGTAAAATGATGTAAGACATACCTAATTACCAGTTAAAATACCTGCGAAACGAGCTGACAATTTAAATCTAGCGACAATTTCGAGGGAATTACTGAGTCTCACTTATCTACAGTCGTGTCAGCCCAAACAAATTACCCGAATCTCTCGCGAGAAGTTGGCTTGTGATAACGACCTACGAATAACATTGTCACATTAGCATAATGTGACATGTGAATAATGTGATAATTGTTATTCGTAAGTCGTATGAATTACATTTTCACATACATACTTATATTATAAACTAGGTATAGCTATTGCCCGCGACTTCGTCCCCGTCAGCAAAATGTGATAACAAAGATAGAAAATTTTCCCCTTTTTAGGGTTCCTTACCCAAAGAATAAAAATGGGACCCTATTACAAAGACTTTGCAGTCTGTCTGTCTGTCCGTCTCCAGGGTGAGACTAGCTAGCTAGATAGTTGACATTTTCATAAATTACATTTTTTATAGCTGCTATAGCAAGTAGCAACAAATACAAAAAAAATAATAAAGTAAGTGCCTCTTCACGCCCAAGCCGCTAAACCGATTTTGCTGAAATTTGGTATTTAGATACTTTGAGCCCCAGGAAAGGACATAGGATACTTTTCATCCTGCAAAAACGTACGGTTCCCGCGTGATAAACATACTTGGCACAACAACTTTATACGTGGGAGAGCCATGCTTCGGCACGAATGGGCCGGCTCGACCGGATAAATACCACGTTCTCACATAAAACTGGCGTGAAACAGCGCTTGCGCTGTGTTTCGCCGAGTGAGTGAGTTTACCGGAGGCCCAATCCCCTGACCCCTACCCTATTCCCTTCCCTACCCTCAACTATTCCCTTCCGTTTCCTACCCTCCCCTATTATCCTATTCCCTCTTAAAAGGCCGGCAACGCACTTGCAGCTCTTCTAATGCTGCGAGTGTCCATGGGCGACGGAAATTTCTTTCCATCAGGTGACCCGTTTGCTCGTTTGCCCCCCTTATTTCATTAAAAAAAAAGAATTCATAAAAAATTCATTAAAAAAAACGAAGTTGAGGGCGTCATATAACTAGTATATTATAAATGCGAAATTGTGTCTGTCTTTAAAATATAATGTGAAATTGTGTTGTATTATAGGTCTACCAGAATCTGAAGGCTAAAAGTGAGAAAATAAATTGACTATAGCAATACCGGGGTAATTGGATTAAAAATTTTGATCCTTTTTTTTCCTTATAGCGGCTTATGCTGTGTGTGAAAAATACAAATATAAAAATATATCCAATGATCAAGGATATTTTTTGAAATTCTGCGGTCAAAAATCAGATTCTGGTACACCTACCTCTTCACACCCAAGCCCAATTTGCTGCCCAACCGCTGAAAGCAATTAGCTGGGTATAAAGATACTTTGTGTCCTGGGATATTTTTTACGCATAATTCGCAACTTATATATATATATATATATATATATATATATATATATATATATATATATATATATATATATATATATATATATATATATATATATATATATATATATATATATATATATATATATATACATGACTATGCAAACATATTCGACCAAATAACGTTGGTCTAGTGACTAATTTAGCTCTAGCGTAGTCACTATTATTATTAACGTTTATTCCCGTGGTGCTTCTCCCCTTCAGTTCTTTGACTTTCGGTCACTGCAACTTTGTGCTGTCTCCCGCTTTATATTGGGGAGGGAATCTGGAATTCTTCCTACTCCTCCTATTTTCTTCTGATTAATTTCGTTGCGGGTCCCAAGACAGCTTTAGCATGTCCCTCGGGCTCCCTGAGATCATATCAAAGGGTTTTCGTGGTTGGATGCCGCTGTCGATCCTGGCGACACAGTAGATACAGTGGTGGGAATGTATGGTGGGCCAAAGCCCGACTTAAAAAAATAACGTTGGTCTGTCAATTGCATAGGAATCAACTTCCTCGATGGTACAAAACATGATTATTTTGTGGATTTGGAACTAAGATTTTCCGTCGTGTACATAGTTTGCACGACAAGTAGCGGCGCGCTGCCGTAGTAAGTATATAATAATTATATTATATTGCATTATGCTGTATGAGTTTTCTTTCTCCGTTGTCCTTTATTTCTTGTTTTTTTCCGGTTTTCCCCATCTACTTTTCATCTTTTCTATTTACGATAGAATAAAAATGGCGCACTTTCTTATATTCTCATAATATTCCCGTTTCGGTGATAGTCATTCTTTGCTAATTATTTTTTAATCGCCAAATTACTTTAAAGGTCGTCAATGTGTCTGAAAATCTGAATGATGTATATTATGAGCTTCAAACAAACCATTTGTAAAGCCATAAAATCAGGGGTGTGGTAATGTGTTTTCCGCCAACTGTACATGTAATGCGATACAGTCACGATCAGCATACGAGTAGGTGTGCTTTCAATTATCACTGAAATGTTAACAATTAACATGTAGGATTGTAAGATTTTTGTCACCTGTATACAGGGTTTAACAAAATTAAGTGATAATATCTTTACAGAGTTCGCTGTAAAAGTATTAGCGCTGAAAGAGTATTTTTTTTACTTTTTTCATTGCTGATACTTTCAAAATAAAGATAATATACAGTGAAAGTCAATGTCGAACCTCAAATCACGAAATTATCCAAAACTGTAATAAAAGAAGGATCTGGAAGTAGACCGTATTCTTTGCTTAGCTCACTGCAGATTACCCTAAAGACAAAATTAGTGTAGTTACTATAAACAAAACAGAATCTACCAAATCGTTTTGCCTACATCGCAGTTTATAATTCCTAGAGACTTTGTCGGAAAATATTTCTAATGAAAATAAGACTGAGGAAAGCGTTACAACATTTCATTTCAGAGTTACGCTGTAATCGTGTCTTTATTAGCAATGAACTCAAATGGTATTCTTTATTATTTTGAAGGTCAAAAGGTCTGCTTGGAAACAATTTTGTGAACAATATCGGCATATTTGAAGACAGAAGTGCTTCCTTCCACTAATTATTATTTCGTACAAGAACTTCAATAAACAATTCATTTCAAACAGATTTCGTAAAATCTGTAAGCAAATTGAGACGAAAATTTTAATTTAGACGAAAATCTTCAAAAGAACATTGAAAATATTATTAACGCTTAACTTCCAAAGTCGCTTAATATCTTTTACTTTCGGTGACCTTATTTTCGAGATATTCCTTTATTTTTTGTCCATCCTTTTCATTAAATTGTCCGTTATCATTCCGAAACCAAGAACTTGGCCTATTTGATACTTTTTAATCTTATATCTTAAACGAGCAATTCTTGTTTATAATATATAAATATATAATTGGAATCTCGGAATCGGCTGCAAGCAATAGAATTATTATTCATAAAAAGATAAAATCAAATTAGGTTATTTTTAAAAGAGGCGATCTTGAGCATTAATATTTATTCGGTTACTCAAAAACGGCTGCAAAGTGCAAGGGCCAGGCCACAACACTGGGTTGATGCGATGTCGCAACTCAAAAATTTCATCATACTGCATTATACGATAAGATGCAGCAGTCTTTGCGATGCGCTGTCGCATTGGAAGTTACCACGATGCATTCTGCGGTGTCGTAGATTGTTGTGGCCTGGCCCTAAGTGTTTCCATGAGTTTGGGGGAGAGAACGATCTAGCTTCGCCTTGTTTCTCTAGAAACCTCCTTTTTGGAAGTTAAAAAGGTCCAATTAAATAAATTGGAACAATCCAATTTATTTAATTGGACCTTTTTAACTTCCAAAAATGAGGTTTCTCAATTCGATCGTATATAATATTATGTTACTTTTTAAGTCGCATGTTTCTCATTCTTTGACTTCGATATTTAGATTAGAGAATTCCGAAAGGAATTCCTCACGAATCTCTCATTCGTGCCACGGAATACTAATTTCATAACGTTTTTATATTGGCAGCCTTATGAAGCCCTTTACGACACAATAAAAACTTTGTTGAGTTATTATTCATAACACTAACGAGCTCCGTTATGCCAGTGTTCTTTGATACTAATGTAATTCAAATTGTACGTTGGATGAAATAAAACCTGAATAAAAATCATCGTTTTTTGTCATGTAATGGCCTTTAGACATGGCCAAGCCACTCAGGGACTGTACTTGATGGGATACTCTGTAAGCGTGCTATTTCGCTGACCCTTTCAATTATCAAGATTTTTTATCAAAAGCCATTAACATTAACTAAAGGAAATAGCAACTATATTTTATGACCCAACATCAACTTCGGATGTTATAGCAGAAGCCGGAGAAAAATTAATGTTTCTTGAAGTATACTGTACCTACTCAGTCTGAGATTAACAGAAATCGATTCCCAGTTTTTCTAAAATCTTGTACCAAGCCCAAACCGGATTTTTCTTCCCTCCCAAAGGATCAACGAAATATCACGCTTACAGAGTATTCCACCAAGGCTTGGCTTGGGATCCAACTGCATCCTGAAATATGGGGTTGGAAGCGAGGAGTCGATGGAAACTTAGTACCAATTACGAACTTGGATCCTCCTGCTCCTGACGCGTTGTTAAGTTCAATTTTTTGCCGATGTAAAAGTGATTGTTCTGAAAAATGCAGTTGCCGAAAAGCGGGCATTAAGTGTAGTCCTATCTGTAACGGCTACCTAGGAGCTTGTACTAATGGAGCCGCCATCGATGTTAATGATAAAGATGACGAAGATGAAACACAATTTGATTGATTAGTGATACTCATGCAAAAAATGTGTTAATTTCTTTTTATTAAAATTTGTAAAACGATTTAGCTTCTTATTTTTATCACCTTTAATACTTGTGTATTTCCTAAAGTAGGTAATGATCGTACAGTAAAAATATTTAGAGGTAATTTATAGGAAATTTAATGTAGATAATTAATGTACAAATCACTAAATATATATTACTAGCTGTCCCGGCAAACGTTGTTTTGCCATAAAATTATTTTCCCTTCAATCCACTTGTTAATTATTTATTTAATAGAAATAGTTTTAATATTGATTTCTTACAAATATCAAATTGTCATCCATACGTCATTACATAGCTGTCATTTTACGTCAATTACATAGCTGTCATTTTCGTTTTGTTATTCCAAGTCTGATTCTTTTTTGTTATACCACGTTTTATAGTGACTGACGTTTCATGTCAAGTCACACAGGAACGCTGTCGAACGGGATAAAAAGTATCCTATGTCCGTCTCCTGGCTCTAAGCTACCTCCCTACCAATTTTCAGCCAAATCTGTTCTGCCGTTCTTGAGTTATAAGTGGTGTAACTAACACGACTTTCTTTTATATATATAGATTTAAGATCAATCGAACTTACCTTAAGTGAAGTTCGATCACAATTATATTTCGCGACTTCATTCTTAGCGATTTATGCTTACTTGTTGTATGATGTTTAGAGTAAAACAAATATAAAATGTTTAAGTAATTATTCTGTATTTTTATTTAAGGTTTTAAATTACAAAAAATGTGTGATAATTATTATAATATTATCATTGGTAAATGGAAATACTTAATAAATAATTCTCAATATTACAAAATATATTCTTTCATATTACAAATAAGTACCTATTCTTTAAGTACTCCTTATTATGATCTTAGATAACTTTTGAAGTAACTGACTAAAATAAATACATTTCTTTTTTATAACATAAATTATAATATTTACGAAATTTTATTCTGTCTAGATTGGAGAAAAATATTTCCTTATTATAGAATTTAGCTAATATAATAGAAGTAGGCATTAACTATTACTCCACCTTAGAGATTGTTTGATTGGCTCTATGTTTACTGCCAGTTTATTAGCTTTCGTCGTAGCTACATATCGAGTGCTATATGGACCAAAAATTGAAGTATCAATACCACTTTTACCTAATAGTAGTCTTTGATCCAGTTACTTAATGTTTGAGTACAATTGTTATTTGTTATTATATGATTTAAGAAAACGAATAAAAAGGGTAATTCGATTTACGATCATTTTTCTTTTATTTAAATATTCTCAGAGGTATAATAATGCAGGACAAATCTTATGGTCCTGTGAATAGTAAGGAAGTTTAAGCACCGGTTGAAAACTATAAAGTTTAGAAGCTTTTATTATAAAAAGTTTTCACCTTTAAGTTTCCACCAAGAACCTACAGTATATTAATCAATCACATATTATATAATGTTTTTATAATATCCGGTAAGCGATACCTACGTAGATTAAAACCTCATCTTTTTTAGTAAAATAAATACTACATATTTTATTACACCTAATTTTTTGTACCCTATGCATTAACAAGTTCAAGTAAAGTGGCAGTTTGCTAAGCAACAACTTTCAGAACCATTTTCGTTGGGCCACTGCCACTGCAGAGATATAAACGATAGGGCAATATATCCCAATTCACTTCTTATTATTCGGTTTAATAAGTCTCATTCTGTAAGTTCCTTTTATATACCTCTTGAGTTGATATCATCTTCTAAATTAGTACACAATAATGATTGGGTAGGTTTAAAACTATTTATAATTTAATGTGCTATATTTAGCACATTGGCTCAGTTTATCTGACAGAAAAGCTATTACCCTATCGACTGGCAAATTATAAAAATCGTAGTTATGGGTTCTCCAAAACATTATCCATTGTTTTATACCACTATCGTATTGCATTTAATTTGTATTATCGGATGAAGAATTTAGTATTATTTCAACACATTCCTCAGACAGTGGTGACCTCCAGTATGTACTCCCGGATAACCTCACGACTCGCGGCAACTATAGGCGTAGCGAGCGATGAAGATGTTACAGGACTTTATAAGTAGATTTAACATCAGGCTTACGAATAATAATATGCTTATGATTCTTAGATAATTCCTTAAACATATATATATTAGATTCATTTGGACACCTTTAGGGATAACTGTAGATACTAATTACTTTCAAAACTACAGGAATTATTTGGTCTGAATTCCTTAATTTTCCCAGACTATTAGCTATGTAGTAATAATATTATAAATGCGAAAGTGTTCTCTCTATCGGTACCTTTTCACGCCCACACCGCTAAACGATTTTGCTGAAATATGGTATGGAGATTCTTTAAGTCCCAGTAACAAATAGGGTACTTTTTATCCCGGAAATATAATACTCGTATAATATGAGTGGTCAAGATCGACATCGATGATAACTGACGGCTTCGTAATCATGGCCGTTATCCACCATGTTCGTGTTACATACTCTCATAATTATTATATGAAAGTCTGTGTCTGTGTTACTCTATTAATATATGAAAGTCTGTGAGAATAATATTAATTTTGAATAAGAAAAATCAGTACGAAACCAGTACAAAATTAGATACATCCAAAAAAAGGTATAGACAGAGTTCTCTTGGAAAAGTTGTTTACGCGTGTAGAACTGTGGTTGAAAACTGGTAGAAATACGTACAAATATGTACAGATTTTAAAACAAGTTTATACAAAGTTTCAACAACTGCAGCTAAAACAGTTCAGGCGATAAACCACTCGCAACTAAAGTTTTACTCCGCGATAAGCATTTGAATTTATAATTTTTTTTTTTTTTGGATAAAGGTTAATTTATTTTCTGTATATAATTATTATTTTCGTAGAATACTTAAACACTTTACACCAATTTGGGTTTACACCAGAAATTAACCTTTCGATGAAGTTTCTGGGAATGCATTGGTTATAGTTTTTCTATAAATAATTTGCCATTTAAATGGTCAACACAAATTTTCCCCTAAGAAAAGCGGTGCATAGGGCGAAAAAATGTTTTTATTGAGAAAATACGTTGGAGATATTCAAGAAACTGCCAATTATTAAGCCTGGTTTTCTATAAACAATTTAAGCGCTATCGTAAGAAATCAATCTTTGTTCTATCATGGCCATAATAACTCAATTTGGTTACATTTTACCGACGTTTTTGATTGGTAGGCATAAAATTTACGACTTGGCGACGAAATATTACGACTCGCTACGTTGGCCGATCATGAAAGTCGCAACAGAAGTTAATTTCATCGTAAAAATAACAAATACCGACCCTGATGACTTAATTAAAATATTAACAGCCTGAATGAGTATAATTAGGAAATTAAAATATTATACAGTGCTAATCTAATACCAGATTTTTGTTAATTTTCATCTTTCATTTTGCATTCACATCAAGTGTTTCGCCCGATTCGTCTAGGCCCTTAGGGTCAAATTCAGACCGCAACGCGACGCGTCTCGCGAATTTGTCAAATCCATACAAATTTATGTCGCGCCTCTTCGCGATCAGATTTCAGATAAAGTTTTTGTCCGACCCATAAAGTTACCTAGCGGAATAGAGAACAATCTCGAGCTGTCAAACGAAACCGAAATTGGTTGATGGTCGAAAAACATGATTACTATTATATATATATATATATATATATATATATATATCTTAATATATATATTTCTTGTGTGCGTGTGTATGTGACTGAACTCCTTCTAAACGACTGGACCAATTTTGATGAAATTTTTTGTGTGTGTTCGTGGAGATTCGAGAATGGTTTAGATTTACAGTTTGGTCTACTGGAAAATGTTTTTTCAATTAATTTCTTATTTATAAGGAGTTGTTGATTTTGGAATGTTTTACATTAGATCCGGCGGATGGCGCTATCATCGCATTAAATATTATTCTATTTCAATTTAGAATAATATTGAATGCGATTTACTCCGCCGTTTGTGAACCGATTTTCAAAATTTTTCTTTTGGTATATGTGGTATCATCCCAATTTGGTATTATATTCACAAAAGTGGTGATCTGATGAAGGATGCATAAGTAATCGAGGGAACTTCTCAAAATTTATAGGAAACATGTGGTGACTTCGGTTTCGTGAGAAGTATTCTAAGCATGATTTTGCAGCGAGGTATACCTGGTATACCGTGGTTCGGAAGGTGCTGAGAGAACTCCTGATTCTTTATAGATACAAGTTTGGGAAATTCGGCGTTGTTTTAAGAACGGAAAGCATATGCTACTACGCAAATTACATTCATCATCATCATCACTACCATTTTATACCATACATCGTCCCATGGTTATGACTTATGAGCCTATAATGACCCTGTTATTGGTACTTTGCATAGTCTTTTAGATCGAGACTCGAGTTTGTCAAGCGATAATTTAAAAAAATCGATACTTAATATTGCTTGAGAGTATATTTGCTTGAACTGAGAGTATGTAAGATAGTTAATTTATCGAATAAGACTATAGGCTATTTATTATCACGCTAAAACTAATACGACCGAAGAAACTCAGGAAAATGTGGGAAAAACGGGGGAAATATTAGAAATTACGAACTACTGGAGCAATTTTTATGGCAATATTTGGCACAGATATAGAGTAAACCAAGTGAAGGGAGTAGGGACATAAGAGCTATTTTTATGGGAAAATATCCGGTTTCCGTAAAATTCCTAATTTACGCGGGCGAAGCCGCGCGGGACATCTAGTATATATATATATATATATATATATATATATATATATATATATATATATATATATATATATATATATATATATATATATATATATATATATATATATATATATATATATATATATATATATATATATATATATATATATATATATATATATATATATATATATATATATATATATAATTGGAATCTTGGAATCTTTTAGTATATATCGCCCCCGATACCCCCTATCGGGGGCGATAAATCGATCTAGCTAAGAATCATTTCTAGAAAATGTCATTTTATTCGTGTTTTGTCGAATACCGAGCCAAGCTCGGTCAAATAGCTAGTGAGATTAAATTGTCAACGTGCGGCACGTGCCGACTGGACGTCAAAAAAAGAATGCTGCTGTCATGTTTCACACGTCTCTTTTTAACACGCAGTGTTACTGATAGTGACATCTCTCTTGCTCAGGCCTTTGTTTCTCTATTCCGCTAGGTATATTAACTTTATGGTCCGACCCTCAACTGTAACTGACCTAACGGCTGTTTCACACGTGCCGTAACAACACCACGATGACAACCACACCATGGTGCATGATGAAATGTGGTACGTGTGAATAGGACTATTCACACGTACCACATTTTGCAGTCGTTATCAACCGCGTGTGTGATTTTGTAGGGTTACTCCCATACAAAAAACACAATTTTTGGCCTAATTTTGCTCTATAATGGTACGGGACCCTTCGTGCGCGAGTCCGACTTGCACTTGGCCAATTATTTGTCAGTCGAAGACCGAAGTCGCTTGCGGCAAAGATTGGAAAGTCACCTTTAAACGTTATCTCCCGCCCTTCAAGTACAAGTCAAATATTGGCGAGACGTTGGAAAAGTTAGTCCTTACCACAAAACTCTTAGATTTTCATCATGATAAGACGAAGAGATAGAACCTTAATTTTAAAAATATAGTAATAAGATTAAAATATTATTTCTATCGTTTCATGCTTCTGTGATACGGCTTACGAATAATAATTATACGATCCGCCTACACGATTTAACTACAACTCAGTGATTTCCAAAGTGATCCAGGTGGACCCCCAGGGGTTCACGCGAGACTAGACGGGGGTCTACGTTGGCCCTGACAAAAAATGGGGATCCACAATTATTGTAGGTGGGGGTCCATGTAAATTAATTTGGTTAGCAGTGAAGAACTTTTGTGTAAGCTTAATTTCGCTTATAAGAAAGTATAGGCCAGGGATGGCGAACCTTATCCTTATTTGATGAAAAGCACAATGACTGTTACTTAAAATAATAGCAAGTTTCATGGATTATATAGATATTGTAAGCACCCCCGCTTAGGGGGTCCGGTCCACGAAACAAAGGAGTTTGGGAACCTCTGAACTACGTGATATTTCAGATATTGGTAGTTATTATTTCAATGAAAGGCGGAGGTGATCAATCATTGTGACTTCAAAGTAACTTTGAAATTTGGAAAGTTGCAAAATTAAACCTATTAACCGATACGGCGAAGCCAAAGGGAAGAGTGGTGATTTAGGAACTCTATATTGTGAACACTGTTGTGTGTACTGTGCAGTTGTTTTACCCGAATGAATATAGTAACACAGGCATTTAAAGACACTTCTTCATGTTGGGCCATTATGAATAACCAGTAACCACGACTGCGCAGCTGTCTACAATATTCGTCGGTCACAGGCAATTCAAAATGAATATTATGCTCCTTTTCACATTTGTGATCGCATAGGTATACAGTGTGTAACAAAAAAAGGTGATAATACTTTAGGCTACTTTCACAGTGAACTCTCTACAAGGAACACGTACACACCCTAAAGTATTATCACTTATTTTTGGTACACCCTGTATATCTTGTCCTTCATAGGACAAAGTCAAAGCCAGTCCACACGGCGCGTTGCGTCGACGCAGCGCTGCCGTTTGACGCATAGCCGGCCACACCGGCGCTGCGTCATCGCAGCGTTATTACGAAGCAGTCCGTCAACACCCCATCCCGTTACGTCTCGGGGGCTGCTGACCGTCATGTGTGCGTTGCGACGACGCAACGAGCCGTGTGAACACCTTGGTTATTTGTATGTAACGACAACGCGCCGTGTGGAATGGCTCTCAAGCGGACGGAAATCCTGAAAGACGGTGAAATATGAAGTTTGCATAGAAGACTCGTAGACTTATTAGGTTTAATCGGAAGTATTAAAACGGTCGGCTCCTGATCTGATCGCAACCTGATAGCCAAGCACTTAACAGTTACCGAACCGAAGTAATTAATTTTGTTGAGCGCATGTAACCCGCCCCAACTTCACTTGTTTGTGTGATAGAGTCAACTGACAAAACATCGTCATCGATTCAGCTGTTTATAGCAATTCTTGTATATATATAATTGGAATCTCGGAATCGGCTCCAACGATTTTCATGAAATTTAGTATATAGGGGTTTCAGGGGCGATAAATCGATCTAGCTAGGAATCATTTTTAAAAAATGTCATTTTCATCGAATACCGAGAGAAGCTCGGTCAAATAGCTAGTATGAATTAAAAGCTGAAAAACCGAAGAAAATAAGGAAGAAGTGAGGAAAACAATACGAAATCATAATTTAAACTAAAGTGATGCTCTTTAACATTTTTGTATCACTCGGCGACGTCGTGTGACCTAGTTTTCGGTGTGAACTGGCCCTAATACAAGACTCACCACACTAAAAGAAACTCAAATAAGTAGTTTATTTTTCTGTTTATAACATTAATGACGATATCGAATCATCATCGCCATTTCTGCGCCGTTTTGGTAAAAGCCAGCTTGCAATCGTTTCGAATCGTTAACGAACCTTTACATTACGAGACATTTAACAATTATTACCACGTGGAATATAATATTATTGTTAAACGTTACTAAAAGAATTTTCCTTTATTTTATATTGCGTGGGCGAAATTGAAGCAGAATATTGTGGTGCGCTGAAATTATTTTTCTTATAAACGTGTAGGCGGCGACCTGGACACGTGCACAGTTACTTCATTATAATTAACAACTTTATCATTATTATCATTATGATCATCATCATCATTATCATTATTTTAGCTGGAAGTTTAACTAACTAGTGATAATTTCATCGAAAAGTTGCTGAAACTGAAGTAAGTGCCATACATACCTACTATTTTATAGACACAACATAATATAAATGTTTCTCTCAAAAACTTACTTTCTTCTAACACTTAAATATCGCGACACGAAACATAAGGTATGTTTGTTAATTATTCTATTGAATGTCTCAATCATGAAACAAATTGCAAATAAAATTGTTCAGCCGAAATATTCCATAGTAACTACGGTTCGGGTATAACCGAGTTAAAAATAGAATAAATTAGGTCCTTTTCGACAATCTTTTCATTAATTCACTGTGAAGGGCAACCCTTTCAAAAACAGCTCTAGGCTAGGGAGCCTGAATCTACAGATTTCTACTAACTATAAATACTGAAAGTTATAAAATATTTTATTTTTCTCTTAAATTTATAGCACGTGTATTTTCAGGGGAAAATTATGTTTAATTTTATAAAAGTAAGAATTTTATTAGAATCTAGTACCTACATGTCATAATATATAATATAACAATAGCTGCATACGATAAAATAGAATATATGATAAACTGGACTATGTACTACTATGCAATAATAGTTTTTTTTTTCTATGAAATAAGGGGGCAAACGAGCAAACGGGTCACCTGATGGAAAGCAACTTCCGTCGCCCATGGACACTCGCAGCATCAGAAGAGCTGCAAGTGCGTTGCCGGCCTTTTAAGAGGGAATAGGGTAATAGGGCCTCTAGGGAAGGGAAGGGAAGGGAAGGGAAAAGTTGAGGGTAGGGAAAGGAATAGGGTAGGGGTTAGGGGATTGGGCCTCCGGTAAACTCCGGTGAGAACGTGGTATTTATCCGGTCGAGCCGGCCCATTCGTGCCGAAGCATGGCTCTCCCACGTATAAGTATAATAGTAGGTATAGTGCTATAACTGTCGATTGTCGAATACTATATCTTCAAAACGTCGTTGCGTCGGAAAAAATTATATCCCACTCGAGCGTTTTCTCCGGGATTAGATGTCCAACTCATTCAAATTCCGGACAAAATGCTGCGAGTTGGATTATGTAAGAGTACCTACCTACTATCAAGAAATAAGGAAATCAAGAAAAAATCAATATGACCCCATCCTAGCGTTTTCTGAGGGATTTGATGTCAGTTCCTTCGAATACTTTGACTGTGGTAGGTATGATAGAGAACTTTTAAGGCGGGGATTAATCTCAATCCAAAACGATAACCTTGCACACAACCAAAGACCAAGCGTATACGCATCGCAATAAGATTCATTTTAGCTTAGCATAAAACTGTTATTGCATAAAGCGGATCTTGTCTATTTTTCATGTTTTTTTTAAATATCTTTGGAAATAAACAAAATTGTTCGGTTAAAGAGATTTTCATATAGATTTACTAACAATTTATTCAAATAAAATGTATAATTATCCTAGTTAATACTTATATTTCGATGAAATAGATTTTTATCGGAGGTGAGTTTGTAAATTAATTACAGCCAAAGTATTACGTTTTATTAAAATATTTATGGTTTAAGGTATTTTGAATATTGTGCTTTATATCTCATATTTTTTAACACTTCGTTATTATATTGGAACTAGGTAAACCGGGAGTCACGGAATAACAAATTGGGGTTTATCCTCGCCTTAAGAAATAAAATAAGCTTCAAGAAGAAAATCAAGAGAGAAGAAAAGTGATCTCGTCCGAGCGTTTTCTCAGGGATTTGATGTCAGTTCACTCAAATACCTGAGAAAATGCTGCGGATTGGATTAACTGGTCATCGTGGAAGAAAGAAGAAACAAGAGTAGAGCCATGCTTCGGCACGAATGGGCCGGCTTGACCGGAGAAATACCACGTTTTCACAGAAAACCGGCGTGAAACAGGGCTTGCGCTGTGTTTCGCCGAGTGAGTGAGTTTACCGGAGGCCCAATCCTCTATCCTTGTCCCTTCCCTACCCTCCCCTATTCCCTTCCCTTCCCTTCCCTTCCCATCCCTACCCTCCCCTATTACCCGATTCCCTCTTAAAAGGCCGGCAACGCACCTGCAGCTCTTCTGATTCTGCGAGTATCCATGGGCGACGGAAGTTGCTTTCCATCAGGTGACCCGTTTGCTCGTTTGCCCCCTTATTTCATAAAAAAAAAGAGTGAAGAAACACAGAAGGTTTTCCGTGGAACGGCACGGCTCGCTACAAGTTTTTCTTTTTTTAAACAGTAACATAAGAAAGCAAATTAGTATGGAGTCATAACATGCAATATGAAAAGGGAAAGCCGTGACCAGCAAGGTTCTACAAAAACCTACGAAATTACCATGCCGTACCACGGCAAATTAATAAAATCTACAGGCGACCGAGTTTATAATTATAAATGGTAAGATTTCTTTGATCTGGAATACTAATAAGACAAATTCGCTATATTATGTTGATTGTTGCCTCGTGTCTAAACCATAAAGTTAATATACCTAGCGGAATAGAGCAACAATCTCGAGCTGTCAAACGAAACCGAAATTGGTTTTCATCTGTGTGAAAAATATGTGTACGTATACACATACACAAGCATGATTGAACATGATTTCTATGAGATTAAATTGTCAACGTGCGGCACGTGCTGACTGGACGTCAAAAAAAGAGTGCTGCTGTCATGTATCACACGTCTCTTTTTACCACGCAGTGTTACTGATAGTGACATCTCGCTTGCTCAGCCCTTTGTTTCTCTATTCTGCTAGGTACATTAACTTTATGGTCTAAACACACTAGCCGAAAAAACGAGGCCGAAGTTCCGCATGATTACGCCTGAATTACCGATGACACACCATGCTGAAAGTACTTCGCGTTATATTGTATGGGTTTGACATTGCTGACATATCATGCGGAACTTCGGCCGCGTTTTTTCGGCCTAGTGTGTTAAGACACGAGGCAACAATCAACAAACGACAACAAACGTCACTTACGCTTAGGCCGCTGAACTGATCTTTGACAGGTAGTAAGAATATTAATTGAGTCCCGGAAAAGGAAATTTTCCTCTACTCCTATAGCATAATTTTATTTTATTTAAGTTACACGTGAATGTAATGCAAAAGCAAAAAATCGGCCAAGTGCGAGTCGGACTTGCGCACAAAGAGATCCGTACCGATCATACAGAGCAAAAATAGGCTAAAATTGTGTTTTTTGTATGGGAGCCCCCCTTAAATATTAATTTATTTTGTTTTCAGTATTTGTTGCTATAGCGGCAACAGATATACACAATCTGTGAAAATTTCAGAAGTCTAGCTATAGCGGTTCTTGAGATACAGCTTGGAGACAGACAGACGGACAGAAAAGACAAAAGCATAACAGCGATAAAATGCAAAACATCAACCACATAAAATGGCATAAAAACGAATAAAAACAATCGCACAAACTAGGGAAAACATTTCCAGTCATGTTTAAAACATAAAAGTGGTCTCATGTGATACAAAGAATATGTTGAGGAATGAGATCTCTCTCATAACTCGTGCGTTATTATGTGAGTGAGCTAAGAGGTTCAGCATTGTTTGAAAGTAGGGCAAGTCAACTCAATTTGCATCACACTTAAGGATTTTAGGCTTTCGTGGTGTTGCCTGCAAGTTCGTTGGCACAGGAATTCGTTTAACGTCGAGCAACCGTACATTTTTCGTAAAAGCTATCCCGTGTCCTGGGTTCAAAGTGACTCCATGCCAAAAGCGAATAAAATCGGTTTAGAGGTTTAAACTTTTCGACGTAACAGACAGAAATCCTTTCGCATTTATAATCCTAGCTGTACACTATGGTCTAGAGCAGCCTTTCCCAAAGTGGGCGATAACGCCCCCTTGTGGGCGCTGAAGGTCTCAAGGTGTGGGACCCAGAAAAAAATGGGGCGTTGTGTAGAGACTTAGGGGGGTGATTTATATTTCATCAGGATGCATTTCGAATTGAGACAATGGGGGTGCTAAAATATAATTTGTACTTATAATGGGCAGTGGACAAAATAAGCTTGGGAACCTCTGCTGTAGAGACTGTACTATGTATTTTTCTTATATATAAAATTCTCGTGTCACAATGTTCGTTCCCGTACTCCTTCGAAACGGCTTGACCGATTCTCATGAAATTTTGTGAGCATATTGAGTAGGTCTGAGAATCGGCCAACATCTATTTTTCATACCAAAAATTATTTATATGGCAAAACAACGTTTGCCGGGACAGCTAGTATTAGTATAAAAATTATAATTTCGTGGATATTAGTCAGACGAAATTAAACGCAAAATCCTACAACAGTCAACAAGTATCTATAGTCTATAACTCTATACCATTTGACAGAATTGATTAAAGATGTACCGGTAATTTGCAAATGAGAATGACCAGTTACCTTCGCTAGTGGTATAATCTCATTAATGAATCACATCGAATATACGACGATATAAAGTCGTTCATCCACGAACCGTGTCAGAGCGAGAGCGCCTACTTTTTATTAACAAGGAAATAGGAATTCACAATGAATTATTATGAATTCCTTATTGTCTATTTCATGTTTCACAACATTTTGTGAAGGTATGTGAGGAGTTGTTAATAGGTACTATTTTTTTTTATGAAATAAGGGGGCAAACGAGCAAACGGGTCACCTGATGGATGATTTATACGTGGGAGAGCCATGCTTCGGCACGAATGGGCCGGCTCGACCGGATAAATACCACGTTCTCACAGAAAACCGGCGTGAAACAGCGCTTGTGCTGTGTTTCGCCGAGTGAGGGAGTTTACCGGAGGCCCAATCCCCTACCCTATTCCCTTTCTTACCCTCCCATATTCCCTTCCCTTCCCTACCCTCCCCTATTACCCTATTCCCTCTTAAAAGGCCGGCAACGCAAATGCAGCTCTTCTTTCTGATGCTGCGAGTGTCCATGGGCGACGGAAGTTGCTTTCCATCAGGTGACCCGTTTGCTCGTTTGCCCCCTTATTTCATAAAAAAAAAAACAACTTCCGTCGCCCATGGACACTCGCAGCATCAGAAGAGCTGCAAGTGCGTTGCTGGCCTTTTAAGAGGGAATAGGGTAGGGAAGGGAAGAGAATGGGATAGGGGATTAGGCCTCCGGTAAACTCACTCACTCGGCGAATCACAGCGGAAGCGCTGTTTTGCGCCGGTTTTCTGTGAGAACGTGGTAGTTCTCCGGTCGAGCCGGCCCATTCCTGCCGAAGCGTGGCTCTCCCACGTAAACTATCGAAGAAGTTGATTCATAGGCAGATGGCAGACCTATTTAATTCGGTCGTTTTATGTCAAACCCAGCCGACAGATCACGAATTACATATTCAGACCAAATTAATATGACGTAGGTATGCCAACTGCCTATGATGCAATTTCTACGATGGTAGGTACATGTATATTGTGTCTAAACACACTAGGCCAAAATTACGCGGCGTATATTCCACATGATTAATTTTTCTACCATTATTCTATCATAAAAAGTCATATTATAACAGAAATATCTTCATTAGCACTAAGCTTTACTTAGCCTCACATAATATTTACCCTAATAGACCAGGCTTACACTTTGAGCTATTAGCTGAATCCTTAATACAGGGTGTATCAAAGCGGGCGAACAAAGGAGTAATTGGACGGGAAGTATGCATGGGCGGTTTATCGCCGTTTGTCGATAAATGTTTAATTAATCACGGCTCACGCCTGCCCATTGTACAGGATGTTTAAACACATGTAATTGAAATTAATGAAATTTCATCTAGTACTTACTCTATTTATATTTAAAACGAGAACGGCTGACCCAATTTGGCTAATTTTACTCTTGAGATATTCGTGAAAGTCCAGGGAAGGTTTATATTAGAAGGGAAGTGATACGAAGTTCGGCGAGTTATCTAGTATCAATAGGTATATTATTTTTTGCCTAGGTATATTTCCCAAGCTATTTTATCTTCGATAGATTACGAAGAAAAGCATGTGGATATATCATAAGGAAGTTGTAAGCGTAAAGAATGCCAAAAATATTCAATATTTCGTGAAATCAGCGAAAACGTAGTCATTAATCAAAACTTAAAACTCTGCTATACAAAAGGAGAGAAAGACCAAGAAGATTCCGAAATTGGCGATTATTATGGTTGAACACGACGATTAATGTTGATGTATAGAAAGAAAGCATTAGGTAAATGTAGAAAGAAAGTATTAAAGAAAGAAACTTTCTTGGTCTGCAATTAGCTAATATATTTTTAAGATAAACGACTCATCGGAAAGAAAACAAATAAGGATCACGATATTTGTTTATCGTGGCGAAAGAAGGCTTTTCTCTGATACTTTCCTTCGTATTATACTTTTGCTCCTCTTGTCAAGCCAGTATAATCCATACTTAACCCTATTTACATAATATTGTATATATAATATAGTAAACAACTTATAATTTATTCTGCAAAGCTCGATATCGCCTCGTCACGTGACAATATAGAGTCGATACAGGCCTTATAGCAACGGCTTTAGTACGAGTACTTAGTTGTGACTGGTTTTTAGCTCAACGTGGGCGGGGGCGCTGCTGGTAAAGGAGAACTGTCAAAAATGGCGTTTTTGTATGATGACAGCGTTAGTTCTTTTTTTCGCCACGTTCATTCAAAGCCTTGTCGAACTCAAGGTTATGGTTAAATATGGCGTCCAAATGGCGTCCATTAAAGTCAAAAATTTGACTTTAACCAAAGTTATAGTTGCAGTTATAGTTAAAGTAAATTGGTGCAACCCACCCTTACAAACCTTTGGGATTTTTTTAAATATACTTGTTGACCCGGTAACCGATGTTTTGCCGTATTACATTATTTCTGGTATGAAAAATAGATGTTAGCAACAAATGGAAAGGATTGGCAACAAACACGACAATTGCCTAGTTTTATAGTTGTTATAAAACTAGGCAATTGTCGTGAGGTATACCCGCCCTTTGAATTTTTATTTTTTGTGTTAAAATTTGCATTTTTCGGGCATAAAACGTCCTTATCTTTTTTACGTTAACTTGGTTTTTTCAGCTTCAGGGGCCTTGGGCTTATGTATAAGTAATTTTAATTTCAAATTTAGGATTCGATGGACAGACGAATAAGGAAAAGAAATAACCAAACCCTAATACCATTTGTATTAAAGTTTGTTTTTTCCTTTCAAGGTACGGAACCATAACCATACATTGTAATTTCACCATCAATATAGAAATGTCGGCTTTTCGATTTTCTGAGTACTGTTAAACATAAATAACGGGGGGGTAAAATGAATTGTACCTGCGGGAATACGTTAATATTAAAGGGAAACCCCTGTTTTTCGAGTGCTAAAGCAATGTTGAAGTTACATGGAAAATGAAAGACAATAATTAAATCAAAGTACGGCTACAAACTTACACAAAAGTTGGTTTGCTAAGTCGTCACAACTCACATTTTGTACTACTTATTTTAATACATTTTCCTTTTGTAAACAAAAAATGTTGTTTTGATGACAATGTTTTTAATTCTCGTGTTTGCCAAAAAACAATGCCAGTCAAGTCGACAAGGACAGCAGCTTGTGCCGAAATGTGTAAACAAATTCCAAATTATTCATACTTCGGTTACAGTACCTACCAACGAATTCACGGGGGAAATATTCGCCTGCGATTTCGTACTCGCAAAAAGTAAGGAACCTTACATTTTGACCGAATAAAAAGTAGCCTTTGCTTTTTGCCGTTTCGCCTATTATTAGGTAATGCATAGCTTTTATCACGGGCTTTGAGAGCGATGATCGAATCAAGAAATTCCGTAACGAAAAAACCTAACACCCCAGCCGTCCGGCTAGGACAGCAGTGCGGCGTAGCCGTGCATCGCCACGGTGTTTGTGTGCAGCGACTAGACGTATGCGAATTATAATTGCATAAGTTAATAAAAAGTGCTATGCAAATTGAAATAGCTTTACCGCGGCAGTCCCCGAGTGCTACAAGTTTTTATTTTTTATTTTCGTGTATTACAGCTGTTTCTTTCCAATTTTCAAGGTAAAATACCTGAAATTCAATTTGTTTCCAATCAAACTCTTCGAAACTCCCTAAACGAATTATTTCAGGTAGAACCAAAGGATTACGAAATACATTTTAATCCTATTTAAGGACCCTGAGCCATGTAAGGCCATGTTCCTTTGAAGGCCAACTATCAAAAAGTCGCAGTTATCATCATGTAAAGATATTTTCCTTCTACTACACACTTAGATCCATCAAACTTAAGGCCACAAACGCGGCGGCGAGTCGATCGCGCCGCAATTGTGGCAGTGAGATCTCACTGTTTGTAGACTTTGGTTATCGAAGCTACAATTGTAATTTCCGCACCCTGAAAAACTTTAGTTTTTAGTTACATAACCTATAGATTATCTCAAATGTTATTGCAGGGGATTATCGTATAGGGATATATGTATGGTACTAATAAAAGAAAATCTACTTTTGCCTCGATTTACGTTAAAATATTGGTAATGTTCCTAGGAAGGCCGGTGGTTCCTTATAAGGCCCAACCAAAGATTTGATAGTTGGCCCTGCTAGGGAACATAAACTTTACAAGGAAAATCTAAACATCATTAACATATAAACAGTTATTTTTAGTTATAAATCCGTACCGTAACAATTAAAATAATGTTGTTTTTTAAAACATCTTTACTTATTAGGATTATTAAACTTATACATGCATATTGAACATTATGGCCTTATAAAGAACAGGGCCATAAGGAGGCCATTTTAGATTTAAAAAAAAATTAATTGTATTATAAAACGCATTTGCAATCTATAAGTACTAATATTATAAATGCGAAAGTATCTCTGTCTGTCTGTCTGTCTGTCTGTCTGTCCCGCTTTCACGCCAAAACTACTGAACCGATTGCAATGAAATTTTGTACACAGTTATTCTAGAGTCTGAGAAAGGACATAGGCTACATTTTGATGTGGGAAAATATCTTATTGCCATGAAAATATCGATGAAAATTAATTCGCATTGCGCGTGGCCAGCGCCAGGCCAGGCTATTTTTTTACTGGAAAAAAGGGTTGTAAGGGTCGTAAATTTGTTCAAAAAATTCATAATAGATGGCGCCGTGCGTCTTCTATATCGCTTCACTGACGCTTGCTCAAAAGTCTTTCTATAAGAGGTGGTATCATCTTACATTTAAGTATCGATTTTTTTCTATTGTTATATCTATTCTACGGTATTAAATAACTCATTACTTTATCTGTGCAGGCATTGACGTAACCTTAAGACCAAATTTCACCAACGACTGTTAAAGTTGAATTAGTATCACGTTAGCTGTTTCGTTTTTCATATGAATGAAAGAGAAGACAGGAAATTTTAACAAGCTGTTAACACTAACAGACGTTGGTGAAATTGGGGCTAAACCTATCAATGATAAATAGTTTATGGATAAAGTTGTGTAATTGGGGGGCTAAATATGCTTTAAAATTTGGCATAAAATATAAAGTTTAATATAAAAAATGAAGTACTTATTGTGTGCATACTGCACAGCTGTATTGATTTAAGGGGTACCAGGGTTTTTTTATAAAAGCTTTTGACACCAATTTTGTTGACATCGCGCGCTATAAACTGAAGTCCACGCGGACAATGTGATACTCATTGCTACTATTTTTAAAGAATTTCCATTTATATATTCTTAGTTAAAAGATGATGTTCAAGCAATGTTCGTTATAGTTATTTTAGATATTATAAATATATTGAGCATTTAATGTGTTGCTTAATTGAAAGAAATTATAATGTCGTTTTAGTAAAAGCAAATAAATAAATAATTGTAACTCTATTTTCAAGTTAAGCGACTGATGTATAACATTGGCATTGTTTGGAGTTGTGTTCCTTGCAAGGCCATTTGGAAGAGCTTAGCAAAACTTAAGTTTATTGAATGGCTATTGAAGCTAGGTTAAAAAGAGATTTATAATATGATACCTTATGAAACAGAGCATTACTTGATAATTTGTTTTCTTAATTTATTTAGTTAATAAACGAATAACAAGCATTTTCCCGTTAGATTGGCCTTACATGGCTCAGGGTCCTTATAAGGCTTTTATTGGTTTAAATCTACTATATACACAGACAGAACTGATTGGGAATGTGTGAGTGAGGAGGGTCCGAAAGTTCCCTTATAAAGTAGAAACCATTTGACCTACCTCAGTTTAGGTGACCCCATTCTTTCGTTTATATTTTAGGTACCTCTTTTTAATCGACTTTCAAAGACTTAGGCCACGACCAGTCTGGGCTAAATTTTACCCTGGGATAAAGATGTCCTTCGTTCCTTGCATTTTGTGAAATTGTATCATCTAAGCATGTCTAACAGGTATATAATGTTATTTTAGCCTTAACTTGGATGGGCGTAAATGGGTCTCGTCTTTTCATAGTATTGTATATTATTTTATATTTTGTTTCACTATCCAATTCTAATGTTGTAAATTTGAAAGTGTGTCTGTCTGCCTGTCTGTTTGTCTGTCTGCTACCTCCTCACCCCCAAACTGATGAACCGATTTTGCTCAAATTTCGTATGGAGATACCCTTGAGCCCCGGGTACGTAGGATACGTTTTATCCCGGAAAACGTACGGTTCTCGGCTTCCCTCGCGACAAACGAATTTTGCGTTTGAAGTTGCTTTCGTTATGTAAAATAGTTTAAAGTAATGAAACAAAATGAAGCGGATTAATATCGGTAATGAAAAGCTCGTGAAGTTTTAATTAAAATCCAGGTTTTAGCCGGTTTAGCGAACACGAGATCTTTGCTATTAATAGTTATTGTTGTACTAGAAGTCGCCCGCAACTCCGTTGCGCTAAAACGCGTTTATCGCGAACCGTACATTTTCCGGGGATAAAAATTATCCTATGTCCTTTCCCGGGACTCAAAGTATGTCTTTATAAAATTTCATCGAAATCGGTTCAGCGGTTTGGGCGTGAAGAGGTAATCAGACAGACATGAGACAAACAGACAGACACACTTTCACATTTATATAACATTAAGAATGGATAATGAAACAAAATATAAATCTTATATCTTTAAATGAGCAATTCTTGTTTAAATATATATATATACTAGATGTCCCGCGCGGCTTCGCCCGCGTAAATTAGAAATTTTACAGAATCCGTAGCTACATTTTCCCATAAAAAATATTTCCCCCGTTTTTCCCACATTTTCCTGAGTTTCTTCTGTCGTATTAGTCTTAGAGTAATAATATAATATAACCTTCTCGATAAATGATGAGTCTTACTCGATAAATGATCTATCTAACACTCGCGTTCAAGCAAACATACTCTTCAGGTTTATAATATTAGGTAGATATAGATTTTTTTAAATTATCGCTTGACAAACTCGAGTCTCGATCTAAAAGACTATGAAATGGTATAATATGGTAGTGATGATGATGATGATGATGAAGAATGTAATTTGCATAGTAGCATATGCTTTCTGTTCTTAAAACAACGCCGAAACTCCCAAACTTGTATCTATAAAGAATCAGGAATTCTCTCAGCACCTTCCGAACCACGGTATACCAGGTATATCTCGGTGCAAAATCTTACTTGTTGGTAGCATATGCTTAGAATACTTCTCACGAAACCGAAGTCACCATATGTTTCCCTATAAGTTTTGAGGAGTTCCCTCGATTACTTATGGATCCTTCATCAGATCACCACTTTTCTGAATATAATACCAAATTGGGATGATACCCTATATACCAAAAGAAAAATTTTGAAAATCGGTTAACAAACGGCGGAGTAATCGTTGAATATAAGAAAACGAACATAACACCTCCCCCATTTTGAAAGTCGGTTAAAATTGTAGCCTATGTGTTATTTATTTAATATTTTAATCAGCACATGAACTGAATAACAAAATTTTTTTCAAATTAATCGTAGCACCATCTGTCAGGACAAACTAAAATTGAAATAGAATAATATTGAATGCGATGATAGCGCCGTCCGCCGGATCTAATGTAAAACATTCCAAAATCAACAACTCCTTATAAATAAGAAATTAATTGAAAAAACATTTTCCAGTAGACCAAACTGTAAATCTAAACCATTCTCGAATCTCCACGAACACACACAAAAAATTTCATCAAAATTGGTCCAGTCGTTTAGGAGGAGTTCAGTCACATACACACGCACACAAGAAATATATATATTAAGATATATACGAGTATATACAAAACTTTAGCCATTGTTGAAAAGTTTCGATGAAATTCGATAGGTCCTTAAGCCTCGAGAAGATTCTTTTAACAAAGGATACTAAACAGAATCTATATTCAATATACTTAACTACAACTTTAGAAGTGTTTAGAATTTAGATACTTCAAAACTCTTTTGATTTCAAAATTTTTGCCGATAAAACTGTTTTTGCGATCATTTTTGATGTATCCGGCCTAGGGATTGCAATCCGGCGTCATTTTCAATCCGGACCGGATTTGACCGGATTACCGTTAATCCGGCCGGATCCGGTCGGATCCGGCCCGATTGATGAAATTGAACTAAAAACCGAAAATCATCCTATTTTTGCTTTCTAATTAAAAAAACAAGGCATATATGCATCACTTGTAGCTGATTAATGCAATATTTTCAAAGCGAGATAACCACTTTTAAAAAACTGTAGAGCATGGAATAATATTATAAATGTCCGTATCAAGCACATTAGGGCATTATCGCAACATAGTCGGCCTAGCCTAGAAGAATGAGCAGGTTAATTGCAACCTCCCTACCACCATACGTAGCTGTAGTCAATGGCGAGTTGATATTTAACGATATACAATATACATCCATTTGTTGCTCATCATTTAAAAGCGTCACTTAGCAAATAACTTCTAACGGAACCGCAGCAGCTCTGCTGCGGTTCCGTAGTACCGCTAGTTTTTGATATTTTTTTGCATTATCAATGAATATACATTTATGACGTATTTTACACTACTAACAACATCATCTCAGTCACGTTCAAAGGAATTTGAACGAAAAGTTCCTTTATACTTCGTCGAATACATTTTTTTAGTTGATCGACTATTACTGAATAACTTTGAAGTCTTCTTAACCGTGATAATTTTCCTTTTAAATTCAGCACATTTCCTACTCCCGTGATTTTTTTCACATTTCTAGAAGCAACCGTTTAGCTGGTAGAAGGGGGGGGGGGGGGGGGGGACACTGGACTCTAACGATTTTTTTCCACTTTAAAACTTCATATTGCACAAATGGATCCCTAAATTGGAAAATGATCTAAGAATACTCGTAATATTTTTCACAACCTATTCAACGAACACCCCACACGGTGGGGTGGACGCGAAAAAAAATCATCCTCGCTTCATGTGTATGGGAGGTACCATAAAAATATATATTTTTAAGATTTTATATGTAACCATTTTGTTGGAATCATTAATATGTATATTTATGTCAATTCACAGCTTTGTAGGTCCTATATAAATAGTCTCTGAGCAAAACCGCGGACAGACCGACGGACAGACAGACAGACGGACAGACATACCGAAACTATAACGGTTCATTGTTCACTACAGAACCCTAAAAAAGTGAAAAAAAGCTTATCCAGGGGTAACGCATTTAAAGTAAGTTATTCATGCAACAACCATATCAGTTTGCCACAAATTAAATGTATACTATTATTTTTGGCAATATTCCACGAAATAAACCTCAACTTGTAAGTACATGAGAGAGTGTAGGTACGCATAGGCATGCGCAGCACGCCATACACTCACTCATTTACTTTGATGTTAATTTCGCGGAATTTTGCCAAAAATATTAATAAACAAAATTTTAAGCTACTATGGATTTCCGCAAAGTAACGCTTGATTCTATTAACTATTGCCACCAATCGCTAACACCGGATCCGGTATATTAGGACCGGATCCGGTACCCGTAAAATGACGCCGGCTCCGGCAAATTTCCGGATCCGGTTTTCCGGATTGCAATCCCTAATTCCGGCCCCTACACGAGCAATAATTTTATTGTCAATATCACGTATTGCGTAATATTACTGACCGTCTAGGGTTGATATTAAACATCGCGCGCCTTCAATGTAATTGTCAAATAAACTGTTCAATAAAATTGAAGCGTGATGACAATAAAATTGTTCGTCTAGGGGCCGGCTTAAAATTAAATACAAATAATCTATTGTTACTTACCATGAATACGAGTATTTAGTAATTTGTGGTAATACCAATAACCCAAATGCAACCGACAAACCCCAGTTTTGCCCAGCCCTGGCGCTAATCCCGTGAGTATTTCGGGACGAGACGTCGTATAAATGCTAATTCAAACGTACTCGTATGTGGTCAAAATAACATTATACCACCCTTTCTGTCTGGCTTCTGAAATATCCTAAATATAAATAATATTAAGGGGGCGACTAACCCAAAATTTTCGATTTTATGATTCATTTTTATACTTGAAAATAAGCCCCGAATTGTTTCATTTTCTAAAATTAGATACTACTACTAAAAACACGATATCTTAAAATTTTCTCTATAGAAAAAAATCACAAAGATGCATCTAATTTTCACAAATTTTTCATTTATTGCCATAACCGTGCATAATGCATTGAACTAAGTTAATATTTTAATACATTGTATAAAATTGTATTATTGAGAAACCGACCAAGCGGATTTTTAGAATGTTGTATATTTATCGAGTTATTGAGAAAAAACGAATTTGGCGATGAATCCGCGTCGTCCTTTTCCAGCTGGCAAATGAAAGACGTGAGCGCGTGAGTGTGAAGAGAGAAGGACGATGTTTGATTTTTTGGGTTAGTCGCCCTTTTAATTGGATACAAGATTGTTCACCTAGTACCACGGTGCATATGTGAAAACTCACTAATTCTGCGTAAACTTGAATCCGGATCTACCCTACTTCCGTACTTACCCTGTATTCGGACTTACCTTGTAACTGGCGACTTACTCTGTAAACGTTCCTTTTATCCGGACTTACTCTGTGTCCGAAATTACTCTATATCCAGACTTGCCCTGATTAGCCTTATGTAAAGATTACCTGAAGGAAGAACTGTCACCGAATTTTCGGACCAATACGATCTACAAGAAGAGATTTTTTTCAAATGTTGTGAGTGTCCATATGGGCGACGGTGATTGATTTTACATCAGGTGACCCGTTTGCTGTTTGCCCCCTTATTTTATAAAAAAAACAACGTTCTAATGATGACGATGTTGCAGGGCGTGGAGCATGGACGGGCGAGCTGACGAGGACGAGGCGCCACCTGACCCGGCCGCCAGGAAGCCAGTCCATCATGACTATACAGAGCAGGACTTTGAAGGTATGTACAGAACCCTCGTCCGTCTAGCCCTATAGTCGGTCGTTGGTAATACCTCGATCGTGGGAATCGCAGACACAATAGCTTTTCAATTGGGATTGATGAGTTAACCATTTGTGTACTAAATTCTGAATGTAGTCTTGTTCTTAATAATCTACAGAACTAACTCAATACGTAATTTTTGTGAGTTAGTATACGAATGCTTAACAGCGTCCATTTAAAATTTCTTCAAGTATTTCTTAGGCACCAATCTTAGAAGTTAGAACCAAAATATCAATGTGCGTATCCATATTAAATATTATAAATGCGAAAGTGTGTAATTCTGTTATTTTTTGGCACCCCAACACCTGAACCTATTTTGCTAAAATTTGGTAGGTATTGAGATACTTTGTGTCCCGGGTTTCCGCGCGATAAACAAATTTTGGCGCAACGGAGTTGCTGGCGTCATTTAGTTTGTGCATATGCTTACTGCATCCTATAGGCTATATGGGATGGTGGGGATTGTTTAAAGCGCATTAGCTTCTCTTTATCCTGTCAACAAAGGCTATTATGATTTATGGTTCTTGTCCCTAACCGTTGTGTAATGCTAGTCCCTTCCATAAATAATTTGTAACTTTAATAATTAAGTACCTATAGTTTTTTCTGTAAGTGATCAGGGGGGTGAGCCAAAATCTTTTCGTTTTCCCTTCGTTATAGAATCGCCGATGAAAATGTATGGAATTGACATAAGCGTTCGTTAATATGACGTTGACGTTCGACTCGTCTAATGGCGGCTCTCGACATAGGCGAACGCGTCTACAGACGCGTTGGCCCAATGTGTAGAACGGGCGTTCGCGCGTTGGCCAACGTCTAAATACCTACGGCCAACGCGCGAACGCCCGTTCTACACATTGGGCCAACGCGTCTGCAGACGCGTTGGCCAACGCGTTCGCCTATGTCGAGAGCCGCCATTATATCAATTACATACATTTTCATTGTCGATTCTATAACGAAGCGAAAACGAAAAAGTTTCGGCTAAATGGCCAGTGCTTAGAAGTTTTTTTTTAAATTTACGTACTATCGACGAGTCTGAGAATCGAATCGAAATGCGAAGTACAAGAATGCGAAGCCCCCGAAAAATGATTTTACTTTTTTTTTACTTTTCTAAATCATCAAATAAGACTCCTCAAAGAAAGTTGAAACCCATCTAAACATGGAAAGCACGAAACGAAAATGTTCTCCACTCTTCATAAATTGAATGGTAAATAGGTCAGGGGGCTTAGGGCGCTCCCTATCGGTGATATGAACTTAGGAGTTAGGGAACTACTTGGCCCGTTTAGAATTATCATGTAAATTGGAAAAGTGTGAAAAGGTTTTATAAGTAATTGAGGAGTGATATAAGTAGAATGTGTTTTTCTCTTTCTCTCTCACATGCGATATTATATTCTATCGCATAGCCGTGGAAACGAGATGGCTATATGGCTAAGGCAGTGAAAGACAAGCGACAGATCAATGGCCGAATATCTTATTTATAATAATAATATTATTATACTCTTTACTAATAAAAATGTCCAACGATAACACAATTTCTCCTATATTTCTCTATCACGTCTTATACTATGACTATTCCACTGTATCCGACAAACACATTGTATCTTGTATGCTGTTTTGTGCGAAATATGCTGTTTGACCTACTAGACTAGTTGGACTAGCTATTTGACCGAGCTTAGCTCGGTATTCGATAACACACGAATAAAATGACATTTTCTAAAAATGATTCCTAGATATAAGATTATATTATACTTAGTAAAAAGTTTAATATGTAAGTAGATGATTTCTTTCAGTAAGTATATATATATATTTTTTTTTAATTTCTTTATTTATTATACAGGGTTTGTTCACTTTGCGAGCATGTCTGTCAGTATAATTTAACCTATACTATTTATCAATAAATAGGAAATGAAAAGTTTGAAATTATTTGCGATGCTATCCTGAGTGGTGACTACATTGCGTGAGTGAGTGACGTGACCAGCCTAATTTATTACCTACGTACCTACTTAAAGTAAACCTATCACAGCTATGTAGTCGTTACCTTGATACATGATACAATGGAACCAAATCCTTATATTTATATGTAAATGAGTAATGACCACAGCTGGGCATTAACTCGTTAATCCGTTAATTAACGAAGTTAACATTTTGATTAACGGATTAACTTTTAAGTTAAATTTAGAAAATTTTAACGGACACGTTAACTTCCGTTAATATGTAGAAGTCCGTTAATCGTTAATTCAATGCTACGAATAATAAAAACTAAGGAATCGTAACTCCCATACTATTACCGTTTTAAATTTGGCTCCTTTTGATCTGTCATGTAACGTCAGCCTAGTACCGCTCAATGTCACCTAAATATTGCAAATGTATTGAAATGTGTACCTAAGGTACACTTTTTTGACAAGTATTGTGACAAGTATTGTGCTTTTTGACGGAGTTAATTTTCCTTAGTTTTTATTATTCGTAGATTCAATGCCTACTATTAACCGCATAGCAACCGCATAGCGATCCAATTGGCAAGGACATCAAAGGAAAGCTTAATTAACATCATGAGTGACTCCAGATCGTCACTAAACATGCTGAGAAATCCTTTGGTGACTCACCCACTTGCGATCGAAATGAAGAAAGACCTAAGAGCTATAACAGAGGAAGGCAGAAAAGTGCGGCTATTCTGGCTAAAAGCGCACGCGGGTACTCCAGGAAACGAAACAGCGGATGAACTGGCAAAAAAGGCTGCACTTACCATAAACACGGCCTCAGATTACAACAGAGTGCCAATGTCCTATATACGGAGAAAAATAAGGGAGGGGACAACAGTTAAGTGGCAGGAAAGATACCAATCCTCCTCAACCGGATCAGTCACAAAAGTTTTTTTCCCCACTGTTAAAAAGGCGTGGGAAATACTAAGGCACGTTACAATAACGCCTACACACGTGCAAGCCATGACCGGTCATGGAGGATTCGCAGCATACTTGTATCGTTTCCACCTTAAAGACAGCCCCTCCTGCATTTGTGACCCCGTAAAGGACGAGACAATATTCCACCTGCTCATTGAATGCCCAAGGTTTGGTAGTAACAGGTCTGACTTAGAAATACAACTGGAAATGGAGCTAAGTCAGGCAACCCTCCCTACCATCATGGAGGAAAAAGCCACCAGAGAACCGTTGATGGTATTCATTAGCAAAGTTGTCTCCAGTGCAGCCACAGCAAATGGCTCAACGTTATACACAGGCCACAACAAATTAAACTATACACCAAGGCGAGTAATAACAAACACATCAACACAACACACACGAAATCAAACACAACGCACACGATCACAAACCCCAACGTCCACACAGACACACTTCACATCAACCCACAGGCCAGGAGAAATACATGCGCCAACACAATCACAGGCACACACAGAAATACAACGGGCAGTTTCAACCGAAATTGTAACACAGCCGACCCTAGAGCAAACCCAACAATTACTAGCCCGCGGACAAAACGGGGAACCGAAAATTAAACTAAGGCCGATCCCTCTCTTTATGTCTAATCCAACCGAAACATTGGGTATAACATACAGCCGTCTTAGCACTCCCAACCACGTCAACATCTCACCGGGACTAGCAGCAATCCTAAACGGAAGTACATCAAAGACGAACATGAAAATGAGCAAATATTTAGCTCTCCCAACAACTACCTTCGCTGGCCAACCATGCAGAATACTGAAATCAGACACCAAAACGATGATAGTATTCGAATGGGATGCGCAAACAGCCTTTGAACGGGCATGTTCGTCTTTGAAGGAGTTGGGAGCAATGGGAATAAGACACAGTATCACCCCACGCATAATCAGCGTAGACGCCATGTCACTGGGACAGGACAAAGGCAGGGCTGCAAATTACTATGGAATAGTAAAAGCCTCAGAACATCATGAGATAATCGTCTACGAGAACAGAGGGGATGACCTAAGCTTCCTCAAAAAGAATCGTGATGATCAGCCAGCAACGTCCCAACCCAGCAATAAGGCGAACTCATCCTCCGCAAGTGAACGACTCCAAGCATCACGGGAGACCAAAAAAGAGGATGAGAAAGAGAGAAATAAAAATGAAATTAAGAAGTCTCTAAACTCAACGGCCAAATTAAAAGCGTTTGTGGGCTCCATCAAAAAAGTACTTCATCGTGAAAGAATGATCGAGGATAAAAACACCCTTTCTCGGATCAAGGCTTCGTCACAAACAAATCGGCAGGCTTTAGCAATGGAGGCTTTTTTGAGGGAACCATCTACACAAACACCGGCAAATAAAAACAAAAGATATAGGGCCGATCTCGGGCAAGTGCTCCCGCCAAAACTCAGACTGGCCCAGAGCCCCGAAGATCATATAATAAATGCCTTCCTCGAGTTCCAGGCGATAATAAGAGCAAATAAGACCATAAAGCTCTTGACCTGCAATAAGATCATGCAGGCCTATCAGCGGAAAAATCAAAAGCTGTTAGAAGTGAGACTCGAGGATGCAAAAGCTGCCATATACGACAATGTCACCTCCACAATAATTGCCGGGGCGATGACAGGGCAGTATATGGCGGCGTTAAGTGCCGACTGCGGATTCGTGGTTCTGGACGAGGATGAGACAAAACGCACGGGAACTCTCAAATTTATCACAAAATCTGAGGATCCAATAGTGGTAATAGCGGAATGTACCAGAATAATGCTGGAAGACAGGATACTAGAAATGGCAGAAGTCCTATCTGGGGACCCCGAATCCAGCATGGACTGGGATATATTCGCGAAACCTATCAACTACTCGTGGGTCAATGGGGTTCCTGGATGTGGGAAGACAACTTGGATCATTAATAACTTCAATGAGGAAACAGACGTTATAATAACAACGACAATCGAAGCAGCCGAGGATCTAAAGCAAAGGCTATCGCTACGAACTGGCAACAAAGTTAAAGATAAAGTTCGTACCATGGCCTCTTTGCTGGTAAATGGGACAAAAGAAACCTACAAAAGGTTGATAGTTGACGAGGCCCTCATGAACCATTTCGGCTCAATCGTCATGGCGAATCAGTTAACAGGCGCCAACGATGTTATCCTCATTGGAGATATTAACCAACTCCCGTTTATAGAGCGTGAAAACCTCTTTAAACTTAATTACACTCGTCCAAACCTGGTAACCAGCATCACCCAGGAGTTGTCTTGCACACACAGGAGCCCTATGGATGTGGCATACGCCTTAAGCATGGTCTATAATAACATCTATTCATCGAAGGAAATAGTGCGGTCCCTAAAGCTAATGAAGTATTCAGGAGCGAGAATACCTAAAACCAATCTAAATACCCTGTATCTTGTCCACACACAAGAGGAGAAAGCAGCCCTCACTAATACAGGCTATGGATCGGGAACGGACTCTCGCGTCCTCACAATCCATGAAGCTCAGGGATTAACGAGTCCCTCGGTGATCATCATACAGACCAAGTCCCGAAAGCTGGCAATCCATGACAGCGTTCCTCATGCAGTTGTAGCCATATCCCGGCACACTAACACCTGTGTCTATTACACTGACACTGATGGAGACGCTGTGGCAAGCTTCATAAAAAGAGCCACGGAGGTGTCAACCGAACACATAAGAGATTATAATATAAAAATGGCTATAAAAGACAGGAACGATAAAGTCCTAAGCCACATGGCGGGTAGATTCGACACAGAACGATGTCTTTTTAACAACCTAGAAACTCCACCCAGCTTGAGTGACCCCTCTCCACCAAGCCAATGTCACAACATCTAAAGGCAAAGGGTGGAGCAGCATAAAATCTAAGGAAATCGGAAAATGTCGGATCTACTGGCCGCCACACCGACTGGGACCTCACCGTTCAAAACATTAATATTATTATTATGCAATTTATAAAACAATAAATGTATATATTTATTTATTATATGTATAACATATTATACTCTATTCTATTAAATATACATATACACATATATATATATTAAAAAAAAAAAAAAAAAAAAAAAGTGTCCATGGCGTGATGGACCACAATTAATTAAAATTCATAATATTATTTCAATTATCCTTGGTGCGAAAAATCTAAATAATAAAATAACAAAAAAAGGATATGGACGAACAGTCTATAGACGGCCCCAATTTTATAATAAAAAAAAAAAAAAAAAAAACCGCATAGCACCGCGGCGTGGCGCGAAAAACAGGTTTAGACGTGCAGTCTGTCAAGAAAGGGTACAAAGTTTTCTAAACGTAATTACGCTCAAAAGGTGGTCTGTATATTGTTTAATTCATATTATATTTTATTTTATAATGTTTGTGGTTTCGGATAATGATGGAGGATCGACTCACGAGTCACGGCCTTTTCCTTTTCACGGCGCTCACTTTGGGAACCCCTATTCTCACCTGTTAACTTTGAGAACCTAAGCCATCAGGTTTTATAAGTTCAATAACGCAACGATTTAAAATGCAATTTTACACAAATTAACGGATTAGCGATTAACGTTAACTTGCGTTAATTCTTTCGAAATGTAACGCTTTAAGTGGCTTTAACGTTTAACGAAGCTAACTTTTTTTTGTAGCGGATTAACGATTAACGAAGTTAACTATTTGATTAACGGTGCCCAGCTATGGTAATGACACACTATTCTCTGCTTTTTTGCAGTAAAAAAACGTTAAATATACTGTTTTTAAATTTTACAATATCGTTTTCAGGATCTGTAAAGAAAATAAAGCAAAACTTAATTTTTTAAACAAAAAAACTTCCGGAAAAGTGCTCCTGCTCGCGAGCGCAGGAAGGAAAACATATTTATTTTCCGTCGTAGATGTTTACTCAGATTAAATATACTGTAACCGATTCATCCCACAGGATATAACAAAAATACAGGATATTTATGTCAATATATAAGTTGTTTAGAAGTTTTGGTCAATAACAAATAAATCAACAGACTTAATTTATGATGTATCTTATCATTCTTATGTAATGGACATGCAACTTTTACAGGCTGTTAATCTTTTATAATATGTTTATTACACTATTATATTGTTTTAATATTTTTACCTTCACTTCTTAAACGGATGAGCTATGCTTGGTGTACGGCCTCATAGAAAATCGGTGTGACAAAAAGTTATTACCTACTGAGGATACCTTCCAAGTCCCGACCAGATGACCACCAGTTGGGGTCGGTCTTTAAACAACTTAATATAGATTTATTTTCTTTAGTATTTGCTGTCTACAATTTTAATTTGAAAAATAAATTAATCCACCAATTCCCAAGCGGCAGCCGGCTGCCGCTTGGGAATTGAAAATCTACCTATTGTGTCTGCGATGAAATTCTGTGTCTCGTCTTTAGGGTTCCGTACCCAAAGGGTAAAAACGGGACCCTATTACTAAGACTTCGTTGTATGTCCGTCTGTCTGTCTGCCTGTGTCTGTCGCCAGGCTGTATCTCAAGAACCGCTATAACTAGACTTCTGAAAATTTTATAGATTTTGTATATATCTGTTGCCGCTATAACAAAAAATACCAAAAACAAAATATGTAATATTAATATTTAAGGTGGGCTCCCTTACTATACGGTGTATTTTTCCATCTCTTGATAGTTCCATAGAAAGTGCAAAATTCTTCGTCAATTTTCGCTTATTGGGTCGTAATGCCAGTTATCTTTATCTATCTAATTCCTCACAATCGTTCGATATCATCAAGTGAACACGGCAAAGTATCCATAAAGCGTTGTCTGTAATCAATTTGATTAAATAAATACGTTTTTCATTTGTTCAATAACTTATCTCATGTTTTATTATTTGATAGTATAGCTGGTAGAGTTTATGTAACTTGTATTAAGAAATAAGGCACATACGACTATGCCTCACTCAGAGACGAATATTAATTACTTAGGTATCTGTAATTAAATAAAGATTTTGATTTATGGCTCACATTATTATATTATCTGTCAAACTCTTCTTGGTTGGCAGCATTAACTTCAAGTCAATGCTGCCAACCAGCACCTTGATATTTTATTAATTATAATATGAAGGTGCTGGTTGGCAGCGGGCGACAAACCAGTAGTGTCGTTGCGACACGTCGTCTGCGGTTGCTTTGCATGTCGCCCGCTGGGGAAACTCGTGACGCTCGGGCCCTTGCCCATACAAAAGTGAAAAAAATGTTTCGTCTTTCAGCGCTGCTACTTTCACAGTGAACTCTCTACAAGGAACACGTACACACCCTAAAGTATTATCAATACTTTAGGGTGTGTTTAACTTGTTTTTGTTACACACTGTATATAAAATTCTCGTGTCACAACTCATAATGCTAGTAACCGTACTCTTCCGAAACGGCTTTACCGATTTTAGCCAAATTTTATATGCATATTCTGTAGGTCTGAGAATCGGATACTGGGTACTTTTTATATTGATATGTGCATTTGTTGAATAAATAATAGTAAATTATTACAACCCGAGACTGACGGCGACCATTGTTTGTGCGACGGGATAGCGATGGACGTTGCCATGGTGACATACTTATTTATATTTAGTCACTTCAATAAAATAATACGGGCGAAATACTTTATATGGCAAAGAAACGTTTGCCGGGACAGCTAGTATTATATAAATTATTATAAAAAAGAATTATTATACGACTACGTCGCGATTGTCGACCTTGTATCACAGACCACAGTATGTTTACTAAAATCTTAAATTATCGTATAGCGTTATAATAATATAGCAATGTAATCTGTATATACCTTAGCTTTATGTCACTAAACTAGTATTCAAATATATTATACCGGGCTCTACCACAGAATATATAATAGTACTGCTCTACTCTACGTCTTAAAGGCCTCTCAGGCAGCGATACGTGTAGAAGGGGTTTTAGCGGCGTCTACTTAACCTACTGCCTACTGTTTTAGCTACTTTCGCCACGCCTAGTGCCTAAAAAACGAAGCACGTTTTCGCGTTTTACTTAGATTATGACTTATGAGGAATAAATAAATGTTGAAATAAAATTATGAGGATGAGTAAAAGGAAAATTATAATTTTAAATTTTAATGTCAAGTTAAGCATGTCTTCTCTAATAGGAATAATAACGTCAAGTTCGTGCATTACAGATTTTCATTGAGAGCCCCGTATTTGCTTACTCATGTGGTTGGCATTCTAGAATCTAGAATCCTTATTGGAATCCTAGTGCTACAACTTGGTTTAGTGACAACTTAACCTCTAACGTAAATTACCCGTAGTCTCAATTTACAAAGTTAATTGCTTCAAAGTTCGTTAATCGTCCCTGTTAACTACTAACTTAGCTAAAGACTGAGTTTAGACTTTATTAGGTACGTAATTACTTTATTATACCTACTTACGTTTTCCTTTACGAGGGTTCCGTCAATAAGGAATTCCTTTATAGTTTCGGTCTGTCCGTCCGTCTGTCCGTCTGTCCGTCTGTCCGTCTGTCCGTCTGTCCGTCTGTCCATCTGTCCATCTGTCCATCTGTCCATCTGTCCATCTGTCCATCTGTTCGTCCATCCGTCCGTCCGTCCGTCCGTCTGTCTGTCCGCAGTTTTGCTCAGAGACCATAGGACCTACAAAGCTGTAATTCGGCATGAATGCACATATTAATGATGCCGACAAAATGGTACTTATGTAAGATCTTTAATTTTTTTAAGATGACGCCGCGTTAAAGTAAAAAAACCGTGTTGGATATGTTTAAGATTGCTTGTTTTCTGGCCTCTCATAGAAAACAAGAGATGGAACAGCAAAAAATGGAAAGGGCGTAAGCGACAAAATGGTTTTTGTCGCGTAATTTAAAAACCATAAATACATTTCATATAAGCTATGGGCAAATTAAAGTGTATGCTTGAACCAATCTATGTACAAATTTTGGAAGCTTAAATCACTCTCCTCTGTTGGCAAAATAGGAATCCCTTTTTTACAAAGGTATTTTTGATTGACTATTCTGTGTTATAAAAGTTGACCACTCGTGTTATGCTATGGGTAATTCAAAGACAAAGACATGATGAATACTGACAATGAACTTTAATTTCTTAGCTTTAGTCATTGCTGAGAAAAATCGATATCGCTACAGCCAAATTATACAAGGCGTCGCCTTAAGGTCAAGCGCCCTACGCATCAAGCGGGGATGATTTTTTTTCGCGTACATCCCACCGTGTGTGATGTCGTTTTTTAAAAATATTAGATATGAGTGTTCAACGATCATTTTCCGATTTAGGGATCCATTTGTGAAATATGAAGTTTTAAAGTGGAAAAAAATCGTTAAGAGTCCAGTGTCGCCCCCTTCTACCAGCTAAGCGGTTGCTTCTGTAAATATCAAAAAAATCACGGGAGTAGGAAATATGCTGATTTTAAAAGGAAAACTAACACGGCTAAGAAGACTTCATAAGTTATTTAGTAATAGTCGATCCACTAAAAAATGTAGCCCGTCACAGACTTAGCTATAATATAATATATTAATATACCGTACTATAATATATATTATAGTAGCTAACCAGAAATATATAATAAATTATAGCTGAGTATGCGGTCACGCGAAAATTAGTATAGAAAATATACAGAGTGTAACAAAAATAAGTGATAATACTTTAGGGTGTGTACGTGTTCCTCGCAGAGAGTTCACTGTGAAAGTAGCAGCGCTGATAGACGATTTTTTTTTTCACTTTTGTATGGGCAAGGGCCCGAGCGTCACGAGTTTCCCCATACAAAAGTGAAAAAAATTTTGGTCTTTCAGCGCTGCTACTTTCACAGTGAATTCTCTACAAGGAACACGTACACACCCTAAAGTATTATCACTTATTTTTGTTACACCCTGTATAGTAATATGCCTAGCTATAAAAATATTAATATATATTATAGCTAAGTCTGTGACGGGCTTTAAGGAACTTTTCGTTAACGTAACTGATATAATGTTGTTAGTAGTGTAAAACACGTTACAAATGTACATTCATTGGTTGCGCGTGGCCCGACACGCACTTGGCCGGTTCTAAATGAAAACATTTTGATGTGCCATTTCTTTATCGCGCGATCAGCGATGAGAATGTACGTCAATATTATTTTTAACCAAAAATTGAAACCGACTTCCAAATAGTTGAGATTTAGACGAATTCAGAAAAAGGCACTATTATAGAGTAAGAGTTATTTAACACTTTTAAGTTCATATTATTATTGTTTTTACCTTGGAAGTCGGTTTCAATTTTTGGTTATTACCTGGTGCGAAATCTTACTTTTTGGTAGCATTTACCTCGAATGCTTCAGAAAAAATTAAAATCACTATATGTTTCCATACAAATTTCAAGGAGTCCCCTCGATTCCTCCAGGATCCCATCATCAGATCACCACTTTTGTGAACATGGTACCAAATTCGAGTTAAACCCTATACAATACAAAAAGAATTTTGAAAATCGAATCACAAATGGCTGAGTTATCGTTGAACATACAAAAAAAAAAAGATACATACAGCCGAACGTATAACCTCCTCCTTTTTGGAAGTCGGTAAAAATTAGTATACGCTTTCAGCTGTACATTAAATTAAATAACGCAGTGTATGTACGTGAATCAGAATTAAATGAGCCGTGGTAAATTATTTAACCTATGTCAAATATTATGTAACATTTATTCATGCGATATCGATATAATATGTCGATATGTTAGCTGCGAGCGACAAAATTTAATTTAAAATTTAAATCACATTTAAATACAGGATTGCAGTTTAGAAGTCGAAATATTCAAATATTTTCATGATCCGCCGAAAAAATATTTTCGTTGCGTTCGTCATCATCATTCTGATTTACTAAAAGGAAAAGAAGATAAGCAATTAATACAACGCTCACGAAAATAAAGTAAATCAATCGACAGCTGTAAAAACAATCAATAGTATAATAATCGATGACTAAAACGGAATAATATCTCCCGAGATCTAATTCAATAATAAGCCGTTTGGGCTCTAAAAGTTGCAAAATAAAAAAGATCGGCCAAGTGCGAGTCGGACTCGCGCACGAATGGTCCCGTACCGTTGTAGAGCAAAAATAGGCCAAAAATTGTGGTTTTTGTATGGGAGCCCCCCTTAAATATTTATATTATTTTAATTTTATTATTAACTAGCTGTTGCCCGCGACTTCGTCCGCGTGGACTTCAGTTTATAGTACTTTATAGCGCGCGATGTCAACAAAATTGGTGTCAAAAGCTTTTATAAAAAAACCCTGGTACCCCTTAAATCAATACAGCTGTGCAGTGTGCACACAATAAGTATTTCATTTTTTTATATTAAACTTTATATTTTATGCCAAATTTTAAAGCTTATTTAGCCCTCCGATTACACAACTTTACCCATAAACTATTTATCATTGATAGATTTAAGGTTACGTCACTGCACAGATAAAGTACTGAGTTATTTAATACCGTAGAATAGATATAACAATCGAAAAAAATCGAAACTTAAATGTAAGATGATACCACGTCTTATAGGAAGACTTTTGAGCAAGCGTCAGCGCGATGTAGAAGACGCACGGCGCCATCTATTATGAATTGTTGGAACTAACTTAATTTGAACAAATTTACGCATTTTCACCCCCTTACAACCCTTTTTTCCAGTAAAAAAGTAGCCTATGTCCTTTCTCAGGCTTTAGACTATCTGTATACAAAATTTCATTACCATCGGTTCGGTAGTTTTGGCGTTTAGCGTGAAAGCGAGACTGACAGACAGACAGACAGACAGAGATACTTTTGGCGTTTGGCGTGAAAGCGAGACTGACAGACAGACAGACAGACAAAGATACTTTCGCATTTATAATATTAGTATAGATTATGTGCACACTGCACAGCTGTTTTTGGGTATTTTGATTAATTAAGGGCCGCGCTACACCGGAATGGCAGTGCTGAAAGTGTTCGCCTCGCCGCTTTTTTGGGTATTTTGATTAATTAAGGGCCGCGCTACACCGGAATGGCAGCGGCGAGGCGAGCACTTTCAGCGCTGCCATTCCGGTGTAACGCGGCCCTAAGAGGGGTACCACTTACCAGGGTTTTAAAAAGTTTTTAAATTTGACACAAATTTTGTTGACACCGCGCGCTATAAACTAAAGACCACGCGGACGAAGTCGCGGGCAACAGCTAGTTAGTTAATATTAACGTGTATAACAATCGAAAGAATCGTGAAACCTACCTCAACATGGTACCACGTCTTATAGAAATACGCATGAGCAAGCAATAGCGCGATCTAGGGGACTCTTGGCGCCATCTGTTTTGAGTTTTTTGGAACTAAGTTAATTTAACCAAATTTACGCATTTTCACCCCCTTACAACCCCTTTTTCCAGTTAAAAAGTAGCCTATGTCCTTTCTCAAGCTTTAAACTATCTGTGTACAAAATTTCATTACAATCGGTTCAGTAGTTTTGGCGCTGTTGTTTTTGAATTTGATGTCTAAGTTGGTAGGTGAGTTATTAGTTAATAACGTGTATAACAATCGAAAGAATCGAAAAATCTAGCTCAATATGGTACCACCTCTTATAGAAATACGGATGAGCAAGCAATAGCGCGATCTAGGGGACTCTTGGCGCCATCTGTTTTAAGTTTTTGGAACTAAGTTAATTTGACCAAATTTACGCATTTTCACCCCCTTACAACCCCTTTTTCCAGTTAAAAAGTAGCCTATGTCCTTTATCAGGCTTTAGACTATCTGTGTACAAAATTTCATTACTATCGGTTCAGTAGTTTTGGCGTGAAAGCGAGACAGACAGACAGACAGACAGAGATACTTTCGCATTTATAATATTAGTATAGATAATATTCTAACGTATTAAAAACTATAAACAAAAACATACTAACTAATAAGTATGATTAGTTCTATGTTACAATAAAGTAAAAAATAAAACGCCATCTGTTGAATCGTATTAGAACTAAAATGTTCATTCCATCGATATATTTCTGGATTTTTTATAATATTATACATAAAATATGTTTAAGATTTTTGAAATTTTATTTTAATACACATCCAAGACCCAGGAAAATTGAAAACTTTTTGTTCCGCCTGCGGGACTCGAACCCAGGACCCCCGGGATGAGCGCTGGCCACGCGCAATGCGAATTCATTTTCATCGAAAATTTCATGGAAATAAGATATTTTCCCACATCAAAATGTAGCCTATGTCCTTTCTCAGACTCTAGAATAACTGTATACAAAATTTCATTGCAATCGGTTCAGTAGTTTTGGCGTGAAAGCAAGACAGACAGACAGACAGAAGACAGACAGACAGAGATACTTTCGCATTTATAATATTAGTATGGATTAAACATAATATTCTAACGTATTAAAAACTATAAACAAAAACATACTAACTAATAAGTATGATTAGTTTTATGTTACAATAAAGTAAAAAATAAAACGCCATCTGTTGAATCGTATTAGAACTAAAATGTTCATTCCATCGATATATTTCTGGATTTTTTATAATATTATACATAAAATATGTTTAAGATTTTTGAAATTTTATTTTAATACACATCCAAGACCCAGGAAAATTGAAAACTTTTTGTTCCGCCTGCGGGACTCGAACCCAGGACCCCCGGGATGAGCGCTGGCCACGCGCAATGCGAATTCATTTTCATCGAAATTTTCATGGAAATAAGATATTTTCCCACATCAAAATGTAGCCTATGTCCTTTCTCAGACTCTAGAATAACTGTATACAAAATTTCATTGCAATCGGTTCAGTAGTTTTGGCGTGAAAGCAAGACAGACAGACAGACAGACAGACAGACAGACAGACAGACAGAGATACTTTCGCATTTATAATATTAGTATGGATTATTAAAGAACACATATAATAAAGGATTGTGTGAAAATTTCAAGTACCTACTTGTTGCCATTATTGATGGCAACACTGCCATCAACAACACTGAGACAGACAGACGGACAGACAGACGGAGAGACAGACGGATAGACAACGAAGTCTTAGTAACAGGGTCCCGTTTTTACCCTTTGTGTACGGAACCCTATAAATATAAAGGGTTACTTTTGCGAGGGTTGCAAAATATAACCCTTCTTCTCGCAGTCGGGTTAAAACCTCAGTTTCTGTTATTCAAAGTAAAACTGAATGGTCGAGGTAATATTGATCGTGTTTACTGAATGTTATCTTATTCGATCTGACGTTTTCGCTTGTTTTATTCAATCTATTCATGTAGTTTCATTCCCAAGATAAAATCTTAGATCTCGAAAATAAAGGATAGTAGAGTTGTAGAGTTGATATTAGAGAAATATAAAAATATTACAGAAAAAATACTCGGTTTTGTTCATTTTGATTTAAATGTAAGCTTATAATATGCTAGTAAAACTCTAACAAATTAACTAGTAAGCCTTTATTTCTCATAATAATTAAGCTAACGCCTTCAAATGATTCGATGCAAATAAGTATTGAAACTGAAACAATATGATGAAAATATTATGTCCAAACGGTATTTTTTAACTTTCCCAAATAAAGATTTTACATTTATTTTTGATTTTAGGAAATCAAAATTCCAGTAGCAATATTTTAAATGATAAAGTAGCTAATAAGAAAAACTACGACTTATATTAGGTAATCACTTATTCACATTTTTTTCATTAACATTTAACGCTCAAAAATATGTATAAGAAAAATGTTTTTCTACTATTTTATGTGCTACTTAATACTTACCCTAATGCCCTATTAAAAAGTTTTCCAGAGAGGTTTTCGATTCGTAGCGGCGAATGGCGATGCATTTTAAAATGGATTTCCGGCAAAGCTTAAGTGCTTTCCTTCTTATTTAAATTTACTAAACTATTTTCGTATTCAGTCCGAGTGGATTGTATATTTAAAAATAATAACCTGCCTACTTGATACTTCAAGTACCTACACCTACTGGCCACAAAATATGTAAGTTTATAATATTATATGGTTACAAATAACAATGTTGACTATGTACTAATTAACATTGCCCTAAAATCAAATCGTAATAAAAATATCGATAGCTATAATATATTTTATTATCATTGAGAAAGTTATAAGTAGTAAGGATCAATCTATGTTTATTGCGTACTAGCTATAATCTAACTTAGGTATTTTATTTTTTGTGCGCCATTTTTTTCCGCTATGGATATAGGCGACTTTTAATTCTGAAAAAAAAAACATAATAAGTAAGAATCGCACCTGCATATCTGAGATGCGAGCGGAGCGACAGTGGAAAGTATATAGATATATAGATATTAGGTATGTTTAAAGACTCCACAATATTATTCTAACTTCGGTGTTTTAGAGTAATTTCTAAGTAAGAGAGTAGACTACCTCCCACGCATGTCTTGTTAGTTGTTTACACGTGTCTATGACACGTGTGCACAAGCCGTTCAAAACTATTTTGCCGACGGAGCCTCGCCCTTCCCAAGAATTCACATATTGCAGCGTTAGGAAGGACACGGTCCTCGCGATTCCACTGGCTGGCATCTGGTAGATTCGACACAGAACGATATCTCTTTACACCCTAGAAACTCCACCCAGCTTGAGTGGCCCCTCTCCACCAAGCCAACGTCACAACATCTAAAGGCAAAGGGTGGAGCAGCATAAAATCTAAGGAAATCGAAAAATGTCGGATCTACTGGCCGCCACACTGGGACCACCCCGTTCAAAACATTAATATTAACTATTATTATGTAATTTATAAAACAATAAATATATATTTATTTATTATATGTACATATTATAATATATTCTATTTCGCTCAATGAGCGAAAAAATGGCTCACAACGCGTTGTGGTCACAGTGAAACAGCCACGACGCGTTCTGGCAATCACAAAAAGACCATAACGCGAAGTTCGTGTCGTGGCTGATATGCTATTCGTTTTTCTTGATTTGTTCTTGATTGATTAATCATCCATAGGTATGGAAGATTATATTTGAATTACCACGCGTACTAAAAAATATTTTTTCTTTTACTAAATCACTGCATAACGTGTTTTTCATTATTATTTGAAAATATCCATAGTTCCATAATATCCGTGCTAATATTATTACTGTCTGTCGCAACATGTTATTGTTTGTTGTTGTTGTTTTTTTTTTTAATATAAGGTAATCTGATCTTAATAAATTATAAAAATTTAGTTTTATTTTTATTTAAATATAATACTACTAGTTGATGCCCGCAACTACGTTGCGCCAGACGTACAATAATAATATTAGCACGGATAGTATGGAACTATGGATATTTTATAAATAATAATGATAAACACGTTATGCAGTGATTTAGTAAAAGAAAAAATATTTTGTAGTACGCGTGGTAATTCAAATATAATCTTCCATACCTATGGACGATTAATCAATCAAGAACAAATCAAGAAAAACGAATAGCATATCTGCCACGACACGAACTTCGCGTTATGGTCTTCTTGTGATTGCCAGAACGCGTCGTGGCTGTTTCACTGTGACCACAACGCGTTGTGAGCCATTTTTTCGCTCATTGAGCGATTTCGGTCTTTGAGCGTAACATATATATAAAAAAATAATTAAAAAAAGTCCATGGCGTGATGGACTACAATTAATTAAAATTTATAATATTATAATATCCTAAGATCCGACCGTAAAATTCTGCATGAATCGTTTTTTCATTTTTTTCGATCAAATATATTTTAAAATAATCTTTAGAACGTATAGAATGGATTAATGTTGGGTTGCCTTGTTAAAAGTAGCCGCAAGTACCTCTAATTGAGCAAAATGAAAGCCCGTAGTACAAACTTGCGTGTATTCAATAGAAAAGTAAGAGAATTAAGAAGGAATGACATTGAGGAATGACAGGACAATACACATAAAAATAAAAACGCTTGTTAAATAAAAACAGCAATCTTGCGAGTTCTCGACGTCCTCAAATAATGCCAGGCATAATAATTGTAGGCCTAAAGTCTGAACATTTGTCATGTACAAAAGTGATGGCAACCCCAGTTTACGGCTATCGTGCAACTGGCAACCATGGACATTCATGTACAAAATGCATAAAACTTTAATTTGGTATCAAAATTATTAAAAAAATAGATGCTTCAATTTTGATGAAAAACTATGTCTGTTTACGGGCTGGCAACCCTAGGTTGCGGCCGACTTAGAGCTGGCAACCATTTATATCTTATTTTCTCACGTCATTTTCTTTCAAACGATGTAAATTTTACTGAAAAAAAATATACATGCAAATTATGCATTTATCTCATGAACATTCAACTTAATTAGAGGTACTTGCGGCTATTTTTGACAAGGCAACCCAACATTAATCCATTCTATACGTTCTAAACATTATTTTAAAATATATTTAATCGAAAAAAAAACGATTCCTGCAAAATTTTACGGTCGGATCCAATACTATAAATATTATAATTCAATTATCCTTGGTGCGAAAAATCTAAATAATAAAATAACAAAAAAAGGATATGGGCGAACAGTCTATAGACGGCCCCAATTTTATAATAAAAAAATATATATTTTGCCTCTGACGCCTAACGGCTCATACTCCTCCAAGCCCCAAGGTAAGATAACTATGAACAGATTATTAAAAGCAAGGCACGCATCCTAATCCTTTGAGAGTATGTCCTATGTAGCTAGTAATGAACAGCAAACAGCTCAGATATTAGCACGTACACCAGCTATACTCAACCTGCGGCCCGCCGAGACTTTATCAGTGGCCCGCATGAAGTTAAACCATTTTGAAATTCACGCCCACCGGCAAAGTAGAGCAAAGTCGTCTTGAGAGCCGTGAAAAATATTCCACTTCTAAATAGCAAATGAAGAACGTTATTTTTTAACGTTGAAAGATTTTGGTTGCGGCCCCCGACTCCAAGAGCAAAACGTGTTTGTGGTATAAAAAAAGGTTGAGTACCACTGACATAGACCCTCGCTCAACTATTCAGTTTAATACTACGTGGTTGGGAGTTGGGACTCTTGATAATGTTTGCACGTAGCTGCTAGTAAACGCCGGTTAGATACTAGTATAGATTTTTTAATTAAGTTGGTAAGACTAAAAATTTTACACATTTTACAGATTTGGATTATCGTGTAGAAACTGTACATTTGATAGCATAATAGGCCTCCTTATCGCCCAGTCGGCTACGAACTATCATGTATGTCCTTTCTCGGAACCCAAAATAACCCCATGCCAAATGTCATGCTCATCCATGTAAAAGTTTGTGCGGACAAATTGTTAGATTGATAAATGTTGGTGAGCTGTGACATTGTGACATTTTAATGCTAAAGTACTGAAACTATTCGATGAGCATACAGTATAAGATGCTAATAACCTCTGATTTAACACAATATCCTGAAAAACCTAAGTTACCTAATAAGAATAGTAGAATACACTAGACGCCGCCCGCAACTCCGTTGCGCCAAAACTCGTTTATTGCGCGAGAACCCTACATTTTCCGGGATAAAAAGTAGCCTATGTCCTTTCCCGGGTCCCGGGGAGAGAGAGTTCCCGGGGTCTCAAAGGTACACCAAATTTCAGTAAAATCGGGTCAGCGGTTTGGGCGTGAAGAGGTAACAAACAGACAGACGGACAAACAGACACACTTTCGCATTTATAATATTACTAGATGTCCCGCGCGGCTTCGCCCGCGTAAATTAGGAATTTTACAGAAACCGTACATTTTCCCATAAAAATAGCTATAAGTTCTCCTTTCACGTGGTTTACTCTATATCTGTGCCAAATATTGCCATAAAAATTGCTCCAGTAGTTCGTGAGATAAACCCTTTCTAATATTTTCCCCGTTTTTCCCACATTTTTCTGAGTTTCTTCGGTCGTATTAGTCTTAGCGTGATAATATTATATAGCCTATAGCCTTACTCGATAAATGAGCTATCTAACACTGACATAAGTTTTTAAATCGGACCTGTAGTTCCTGAGATTAGCGCATTCAAGCAAACATACTCTTCAGGTTTATAATATTAAGTATAGATTTTTTTTAATAATCGCTTGTCAAACTCGAGTCTCGATCTAAAAGAATATGAAAAGGATCATAATCATGGGACGATGCATAATATTATTATGGTAGTGATGATGATGATGATGATGAATGTAATTTGCATAGTAGCATATGCTTTTCGTTCTTAAAACAACGCCGAAACTCCCAAACTTGTATCTATAAAGAATCAGGAGTTCTCTCAGCACTTCCACTTCTTCCGAACCACGGTATACCAGGTATACCTCGGTGCAAAATCTTACTTGTTGGTAGCATATGCTTAGAATACTTCTAACGAAACCGAAGTCACCACATGTTTCCCCATAAATTTTGAGGAGTTCCCTCGATTACTTATGGATCCTTCATCAGATCACCACTTTTGTGAATATAATACCAAATTGGGGTGATACCCTACATACCAAAAGAAAAATTTTGAAAATTGGTTAACAAACGGCGGAGTAATCGTTGAACATAAGAAAACGAACATAACACCACCCCCATTTTGAAAGTCGGTTAAAATTGTAACCTATGTGTTATTCTGATGTATAACCTATATTATTGTTAAGTTTCATTAAAATCCGTTCAGTAGTTTTTGCGTGAAAGAGTAACAAACATCCATACATCCAAACAAACTTTCGCCTTTATAATATTAGTAGGAAGTAGGAAGTATGGATTTTTACAATACTTAATTGTTCGGATGAACACTGTGTATTTATTGTTTTATTAGATCAATGTGAACGAAATGGGGCATAAAAACGGGTGAAATCGTTCAGGAAAAGATGGCACAGTCGCTTAAGGACGGGGGCGTGAGTATGTCCCCAAATGACGGTCATACACACAGAACAATAAAAACTTTATTGTTCTGTGACCAAACAGTTCATAAAATTAGTGATTTTCAACGTATTTATAAAAGCAAACGATCTAAGGCCGAAATTTGGAAGAAGTCACAATTTTGGGGGGTAAATAACAGGCAATATCTTAGATTTCGAAATAAAAGATGCATTGTAATTGGAAGGGAACCTACATTTAGAACCTACATTTGGAAGGGTCATGTCCCCTGCGAGTTGTGTCCTTCCGAAGACATAAACAAAATCTATTTTGTATATTTTTATTAAAATGGCTTGTTACTTCTATTATTTTCTTGTGGGATCAACGACGATACCAGAAAACAACTGCTGCTTCGCCGCCACTATAAAATACAGGAACGGTCGGTCTACCTTGACTGTCATTGGCGGTGTATCTCTGCTATAGAAAAAGTGCGAAGCTGAAAGTATTATCGACGTGTCACTTTAGTTTATTCAACTAAACTTTGTTCTGCGTTTTGAAATCCGCTTTGTGTCAGGCCAGGTCAGGGTCAGCTTTAGCTTCTTAGGGGTTTGGATTCTTTTTGTGGAATTTAAATTATTTTTGTTTACACATACTCGCAGTATGTGCCTTAGCTAGAATAGATTTCTGGCTAAGGCACATACAGATCGTAAGTCTTTACTGATGGTTTCTAGAACTTTGCAAAGCGAGTATGCTGACTACCATTTTCTGCAACTGCATCTAATAGAGACAGCAAAGCCTGATTTTGAAGACTCAAAGACTATAAGAATGGCAGGGTCATATCATGCGACAGCAACAATGCAACAAGCGATTGGCGGCAGATACTTTTACTTACCAGATGCAGCTCCTGCTACAGTCCCTTTTGCCGTCACGTTAATATACGCCTTCTGTATGGCCCCGGTCACACGAAGATCAGTCGGCTGATACCTGCTCGATGTCACCATCTCGCTCAGACCGACTGTTCGCTCGCTGAATATTTGTTGAATGCCCAGCTGAAATTTACAAGATGTTGTTATATACAACAAACATTTTAAAAACTTTTCTATTAGACCGAGACCTTGAAAACTCTCTTGGTTTTTCACTTTTCAGCAATGTCAAAATCCTCGTAACTTGAACATAGCATTACATAACCTATTACCTCACATGTTCGAAAGCAACCACGCTGGAGGTTGGAAAAGAAGGAGATAACAAATTGAAGAATTCCTTTCTCTGCATAAAAATGCAGGCTTATAATGACACCGTCTATAATGTAATCCAAAGTATTTGCGATAAATGCGAAAGTGTCTTCTATCTACTTTAGTTATCTCTCGCGAAAAATCTGCAGCTGATCCGCAATAGCCAATAAATAACAATCTAGTAAATTATAAAAGTTGAAAGGTGCAAAGTCGAAGTGAGACTGGGCGGGTCATACCAGCCGCATGCACCCTGACCGTTGGGCAAAGGTCACCGCAAAGTGGGTACCAGAAGACGGAAGATGCGGCCGTGGACGGCCTCGAAAAGGATGCCGAGGCGATGAACTGGATGCCTACAAGTCAGGCTGGCAGGCGTTAGAGCGAGACAAATGGAAGACCTTGGGAAGCCTTCGCAAAGCAGTGAGATAGTATAGGCTCTTAAAAATATATTTAAAATGAATCTTCCCGATGTTGTTAACAATTACCTCCTCAAATAACTGTACCAAGTCGAACTTCGCTACAACCTCAAACATCGGCATGATCAGAGTCATAGCTGTCGGCCGAGTCTTCTTCAGGTCGTCCAACACTTCAGGATCAGCCTTCACCAGCTCCAACAGCTGGGAGATACTGTTGCGTTCTCGAGGCAGCACTATGTAGAAGTGTACTTCGCCACCCACGTATGGTATTCTAATGATCTGAGGAAAGGATCGTAGAAAACTACGAGGTGCCAATTTTTTTATAAATCATTTCCAATCGGGCAACAGTTAATTCGTAACTTTAACGAACCTTTTAGCCTTTTCTTAGGTATCATTTTTTCTAAGATAAAATGACCTCACTTTTAAAAGTTTACAAGTTTACACGCGGCGACGCATATACACCACGAGAAAGTAACCAATGTTGCAAATACTTTTACCTAATTCCGCCATTCCAGATTTCGTAGAAAGCCAAATTCATTTACAAACTTAACCTGTAAGTTCATCTATAAGTGATAAGGATAACCTACTTCGGCATCTAAATTTGAGCTTTGAGCATACATGTATACACCCTTCCTTTTCATCATTGCGACAGATTTTACCCCATGAGGCGTATTGAACCTGTCCACTGTCTCCTCGAATGGATATTGCCAATGGCCCTGGAAATATAAACGACATGATTATGTTACAAACCCGACGAAGCTTCAATACGTTTGTGTATTGAAAATGAGCGTGAAATAACTATAATAGGTATATGTATAATGATGTTTATAATGATGTTTAGACGGTAAAAAGGTTTGATTAATAATATTCGTTCTGTACTGTAGGTATCTGGACCATAAAGATTTTTAGTTTCTCCGACGTAGCTGATCATATTTTTGTTTTTGCTTTGCTTAAGTATGGCAAAAAGTATGGAAAATTGTAAGTTCCACTTTAATAAAGTTTTTGGCGAAGCTTTAGTTGAAAACTAAAACAAGTACTTACTACAAAATTTAATGTACTGATTAAAAAAATTACATCCGATGGTCCCACATCGTATTCAGATAACATGCTGGGTATCTTCCCGTTCGTATTTTCGGCGACCTTAAAAATGTTAACTTTTTTGTGAATTATGCGAAATAATGTACTTATGAATGTAATGTTGTATGTGAAACTTGTAATAAAAATTTCACAGATACGCGATAACATTTTTTACTCTTCTTTTTTTAGGGTTCCGTACCCAAAGGGTAAAAACCGGACGGGACGGTACTGAGACTTCGATGTCTGTCCGTCTGTTTGTCCGTCTGCATATTCTGTCCCTCTGTCTGTCTCCAGGTCCAGGCTGTATCTCAAGAACCGCTATAGCTAAACTTCTGAAATTTTCACAGATTGTGTAAATCTGTTGCCGCTATAACAACAAATACTAAAAACAAAATAAAATTAATATTTAAGGGAAGCTCTCATACAACAAACGCGATTTTTTCGGCCTTTTTCGCTCTATATCAATAATGGCAAGAGGGAGGCACTTGAATTTTTCACACATTCTTTTGTTATATGTGTACTTTCATATTAAATAATAATTAGACATCGGATTATATGCATCTGTATACTTGCATATGCAAATGCATATAATGGCACTTTTTAGGCGATAGTGCATATTTTGGCATTTTTAGTTGATAGTGCATATTTCGGTAGTATCGTACTCGTAGTCTCCAAACTAGCTATCATCATGACACACACTGAGGCCACAAAACAGAGGTACGATCATGGTACGATAGATCATAGAAACAAAATTTTTCTTTGTAGTTGGCAACATTAGTAAATAAATTTGAATAAAGTAGTTACCGATTTATTAAACTTCCATGGGCATTAAGATTGCAATCGGAAAATGTTGGTAGAAAATTATTATTGGTGCTGTATAAAAAATGAAAAATCCTGGATTTGATGAAATTATAAAAATTGAAGCTTTTTTTAACGGCACCACCGGAAAACTCTTCAAAAAAATAATAAATTTTAATAATAAGTGACTTTTGATTGTGCATATTTTGTGCATATTTCGGCCATTTATCGTGCATACTTGCATGCATATTTCGGCACTTTGATCGTGCATAAAATCCGATGTCTAATTAAAATAAAAATTTTAATAATAAAAAATGTAATACAAAAAACACAATTTTTAGCCTATTTTTGCTCTGTATCGGTACGGATTAACCCTTCGTGCGTGAGTCCGACTCGCACTTGGCCGATTTTTTATGGTAGCGTGACGAGAGGCAAACACATATGAGTATTCAGCCTGAAGTTCTGAACACCTATATTTATAATTTACAAGAACTGAATATTTAAACAACAGTATTTGTATTTATAGGTAAGTACTAAGTTGTATTTGCTCTAAGATAATGTAAAGAACAAGACGTACCCATCGATTAATCAAATTGGCTGTTTCTTTGTTCCTATTAAAATCAACTTGCTGGGGTATCGTTAGGGACAGCCTCTGCATTCGCTGTCTGTATATCTTTAGCAACTGCACTCCTTTCTGTAGGTACATCTTGTTCATTATACACAAACTGGCGTTTTTCATCTTCATATCGCGAAATACTTGTTTCAAATGTACGTCTATCTAAAAATATTTAAAAAGCAACATAATGTAGTTCATCGGGAAAAATAAAGCGATTTTGTCAATGCTTCTATTAAAATTTGCTACTTAGGTATATTGCTGTTACTATAATTACCAAGCAGTTGTTAGTGAGATCTGAGGATAAGACCAAACAGATCGTAGTAACCACAAAATCAACTTTAAGCAGTAACATGAAATTTTTGTAAGTGTGTTTATAAACGTTTTTAATAAGTCGAACGCTTTACTCGTTTGCTTAGGGTGAAGCCAAACGAGCGTAATTTTGTGAGTCGTGAGTCGCAGAAATTCTGTGAGTCATGATTTGTATGAAAATGTCTTTTCATACAAATCATGACTCACAAAATTATGCTCGTGTAAATCAAACAGGACTTTTGTATGAAACTTATGCAGCAGAATTTCTGCCAGCTGAAATTCTACGACTCACAACTCACAAATTACGCTCGTTTGGCTTCACCCTTAAATGTTATACAAATTACCTCTTTCTTTTTAAAACCAATGGCGGCTTCTAATTCTTGTAAGCTGCCTCCTGTTGCTCCCTTAGCTAGTGCTACCAGTAGCAATAAAGCCGAAAAGGGGGAGGCTACAGCATTCTTCCTTATGTCTGCTAAGGCAGTGTCCTGCGACAATATAATCAGGATGTTGTACGCTCAGAACTAGCTTAGTTTGCCCTACATTAGTAGAACCGAGGCCAAGCATCGCCATTCGTGCTTAAATATTACCAGGTTTCTAAAGAGGCTATATATGTAGTTAAGAGGAGTTCACACCGCCCTTTTTTCCATACAAACGCTGTCCCCTGTTTCCTCCCTGGATAATGCTAGTAGAGTTATATTTTTTTTCCTGAATATCTATGGCCACTAATACAATGTCCGTATGTTTTCTTTTTTTTCATAATTTAATTATTAAATAAGATATGAACGTTCAAAAACCCCTAAAAAATGGCCAGATGTTCCGCTGTGTTTAAACGTCCAGAAAACAGATTTGGCTAGATTATACAAAAAAAGCAAAACATAGGAACACAGCTCAAGCCTTTCTTTAATCTTTAGTGAAAAAAGTTCTTAAATCGGTTAAGTTTTGGAGAAGGAATCAGGGGACAACGAATCGTTGATTTTCTGCAGTTGTCTCTATCGTTTTCTGCGGTATAGGCTTGAGGTAAGGGAGACAGCTATAGATATTACACGTACTTTTTTTTCATTTCTCTAGCCCCTGGTGTATCCTCTTAAATACGCCAAAAGAAATTGAAACGTTACCGCAAAGAACTGCCGCTGTAGGTGACCCTGTAAATCCAAACCCTTATTGAGTTCATCTTCATGACGCAGCACCTTCCGTGCTTTATGACGATTTGGTCTTATCGCAACTATCAGGTTTTCTATGCAAATTACAGCAAGAACATCTGTGCCAAATGAAAATTATATTTAAGATCACTTGCACTTTGTGTTAAGGGTGAGAGGAGCAATATAATTAGGGCCCGTTAACTTCCTGATAAAGTGCCGAATAGGCTATTCAGTTTTTTTTACAGATTCTCCATACTTTACCTGTCAAGTTAAATGATGGATAGCCTATTTGGCACTTATCAGGAAGTGGTGAAACAGGCCCTTAATCTTGAATGTACCATCGAGGAAGTTGATTCCTATGCAATTGACAGACCAACGTTATTTGGCCGAATATGTCAATTGAATGTTAATTGTGATCTGTCAGCTGGGTTTGACGTAACGCAACCAAACTACTTAGGTCCCTGATTTGCATAGGAATCAACTTCTCTGATAGTACTAGCTTGACTGAAGACATGCCACGACGCCCAGAAAATCAACGTGACTCATCTAACGTTGAGGGATTATCTAGGGGAGGAACATAATACTATTTACTTTATCGCTTGCCATCGGACGTCCTGCCTGCTCTTGCTTCTTCTACCACATAAAAAGAACAAGCCCTCATCAATACAAAAATACCAGATTAAAAATACATACACTTCCATACTGAACCAATTTCCATTTGATTTCTATGAAAAATATTTTCGCGAGTAAACCAATAAACCTAGAATTGTAAATTCAAGCTCTTTATATTATTACCCGCAGTGAATTTTCAATTGAATTTTATAGCTTCTATATGATTGCTTGATATAACCCGATAGGAGTATTTCTAGTAGCACAATAACCACGAAAACTGGATAAAAACACAGAGTTTCTCGTCTCAATGGTTATAAGTTTAAAAAGTTTGTAAAAAATGCTTTGAAATATAGAGGTATTGATTTAACCACGCTGATTTTTCCGCTATTCCTATTTCACACAGTAAAGATAAACTAACTGGGCGTGGGAGTATCTAGTGTTTATATAGATGCTTCCTGTTATCTGACTTCCATTAAATCCAGGTCACAGAGCGCACACGGTGTTCGTGGGCGTCCACGTGCCGGCGCGGAGACACTCCCACAGGAAGCACAAGCACCACCACCGCAATGGGGACAAGGAGGATAGGCCAGGTAGGATTTCATATTCATACACCCCATTCTAATTATTAATGGGTCTTTTGGGCATAATATCATACCGTTGACTATGGTGTTCATGACTTGCAATGTTAGGATCGAGCCACTCCAACGTTAAGAGGGCGACTAACCCCAAAAATCAAACATCGTCCTTCTCTCTTCACACTCACGCCCGTCTTTCATATGCCAGGTGAAAAAGAACGACGCGGATTCATCGCCAAATTAGTTTTTTCTCAATAACTCGATAAATATACAACATTTTAAGAATCCGCTAGGTCGATCTCTCAATGATAGAATTTTATATGTGTAAAAATATTAACTTAGTTCAATGCACGGTTATGGCAATAAATGAAAAATTCGTGAAAATTAGATGCATCTTTGTGATTTTTTCTATCGAGAAAATTTTAAGATATACGTGTTTTTGCTCAGATCGAATTCTCGGAAATATAATGTAGTATCTAATTTTAGAAAATGAAACAATTCGGGGCTCATTTTCAAGTATAAATATGAATTATAAAATCGACACTTTAGGGTTAGTCGCCCCCTTAACTTCAATTTTATGATCCTTCGTGCAAATCACTTTCGGTTTGGAACACTTCTTTACGAGACGCAAATTCTTACAAGTAGAGTCAATATATTTGATACTATGATTCCACAAATCACATTCATTTGTAACATAAGTGTGGCTTATGAACCAAATGACGAGCTCATTAGCCTCTTCAATGCGCCTCGACAGTTTGTTTACACATTCGCGTAGGAGCGAGCGAACACTCCACACAGATTCATTTTATTCGTATTAGGATAAAATTGGCTATATTGAAATTCGTAGGCCCAGCAATAATGGCTCGCGTGAGAAGACTGAGCGTAACAGAAGACGGGGAAACACGTAAGAAAATCGCGTAATCTCATCTCCTTCCGTCTTATATTTTCTTCGCATTTACAATCATCTCGTGTTGTCTTACCCACGCATGATTTTTCAGATTGGTTTCCGACTTAACATTTTTACAGGCATGTTACTCATCCTTTACTTTGAATTCTTTCATGTTTCTTATCACACTGTGTTATTGACGCTAAACTTATTATTATTCGTTTTCAGTGACTCCTCCGGCTCAAAGAGTACAATTTATACTCGGCGAAGATGCAGACGACACGACCCTGGAATCACATCCTCTCTTTTCCGAGATGGAGGAGCTGGTTAAGGACGGAGACGAGCTGGAGTGGAAGGAGACAGCTCGGTGGATCAAGTTCGAGGAGGACGTCGAGGAAGGCGGCAACAGATGGTCGAAACCACACGTAGCAACCCTATCTCTACATTCGCTTTTCGAGCTCCGAAGTCTCATTTTAAACGGATCCGTCATACTAGATTTAGACGCGAGCTCGTTGGAGCAAGTGGCCGAGAACGTTCTAGACAGCATGGTCACAGACGGTTGCTTAGCATACGACAAAAGAGAGAGAGTGAAAGACGCTCTACTGAGGAGGCATCGCCATCAACACGAGAAAAGAAACCACAACAACATGTCGAGGCTCCCTTTGATAAGGTCTCTGGCGGATATAGGGAAAAATCACTCTTCATGTAAAAGTGAGTACTCTAGATCTTAATTTTTACCAACGATTCTTGTATTTAGTGAAATAAAATAGGATGTGTTGGACAAAACGCCTGCGTTAGATTTCCAGGATGGCGGGCCTCGACGTCCCGCCCCAAGGAACTGTCCCCCGACACACATCTCTCTCCTCCAAGCGCACGACTCCAGGGGCTCGTACCTAGCTGTACCAGGTCAGCAATGCGTGGATATCAATGGCGCAAGCTCACAATTCACGCTGTTTTGACTGACACGATGCACCTTTTGAGCTAACAATTGTGTACCTACAATTTTATTATCAGCTAAACACCTGTGACTAACCGTTTGTAGCACCCAAATGTTTTATCACCCCTTATTTAAGTAATTTGTTTATTATTATCTATGTGTATAATATTTTTACTGACTTAATTTAGTGAACGATTGGCTATTCCAGTTGACGAAGGCGGGACGACAAGTGGAAAAGGAGATTTCGGTCGATTCTTAGGCCTCGCTAGCGCGGGTAACCGCTTGTCATTATAACATTTCGTGAATGTTTACTGCTATATTTCCTTTAAAATATTTTGTTCTATAAATTATTACTTTTTCTCTTCTATTTTATCTTTTCGGCTAATGAATGTTATTATTTCTGCTTAAGATAACTCTCGTGATGTATACGGACAGATTTTGATGTTATTACCTAGATTTTTGATTAAGTATTATATTTGTTTTCATTCTACTTCGTTATATATCGTCGATAATAAGTTACATAATATTATATTATTTGTAGGAATTATACAAGTATTTTTTATTATTTTTTATTTTAGATAAACTGCGATAATAGTACACACATCTTTTTTTTATTATATTTTTATGATAGTGTAAAAAGTTGTTGCAATACACAATCGTTAGGTGGAAAACATAAGAGGTATCCACGTTATTGCGAAAAATATTGTCATGCAGTTTCCAGCATAGCGGATATATGCAATTTTCATCTACATTCATTATGTAGACGTTGGAAACTACGAACATCACTCAGAAATTCATTTAGCACTTGCCTTGTTTTATACAAGTTCAAGTCTCTTTTGCCCGATTATTCCAGCCAGATTTTTATCTAACACTTTTTGCATTATACTTTTTCCTCTTCTTTTGTCACTGTTACTACTTAAATCTATGTGAAACTTACTTTATGTTGCAAACTTTATAACTTGTGATTTTTGTAGGTGGAGCACACGAGGACATGATGGTCAAAAGCCCAAGCAGCTTATCCATGCACCGAAATCACAGCTCGGGAGACTTGCCCATGAACGGGGACATAAACCACAAATGCAATACTCATTTCATGCGAAAAATCCCACCCGGCGCTGAAGCGTCTAATATTCTCGTGGGCGAAGTTGATTTTATAGAAAAAACGTTATCAGCCTTTGTCCGGTTAAAAACCGGAACTATAATGGGAGATTTGACTGAGGTTCCCGTACCGACCCGTTTTATGTTTGTGCTACTCGGACCGCCAAATAGTAACTCGAGCTTTCACGAAATCGGCCGAGCGATGGCGACCCTTATGTCCGACGAAATTTTCCACGAAGTCGCCTACAGAGCCAAAAAGAGAGATCATCTTTTAGCAGGAATCGATGAATTTCTCGACGCTGTGACTGTCTTGCCACCCGGCGAGTGGGATCCCGCCATAAGAATAGAACCTCCTGCCGCAATCCCGTCCCAAGATGTCCGTAAACGTCCAAACGATAATAATCAGAAAGAGGAATTCGACGAAGAAGAGGAGGAACAAAAACAGAGAGAAGAATCGGGCTTGGCAAGAAGTGGAAGGCTTTTCGGTGGCTTAATAAACGATCTCAAAAGAAAAGCACCATGGTATTGGTCCGATTTTAAAGACGCATTGGCCTTACAATGCATAGCGTCCTGGATATTTCTCTACTTTGCATGTTTATCTCCAATCATAACATTCGGTGGCTTATTGGGCGAAGCGACTGGAAAGAACATGGCTGCAATGGAGTCGTTAGTTTCTGGTTTTGTCTGTGGAATGGGGTATGGATTCTTTTCCGGCCAACCATTGACAATATTGGGATCAACTGGTCCTGTTTTAGTATTCGAAACCATAGTTTTTGAGTTTTGTAAGCAAATCGGATGGGACTACATGTCCTTCAGATTTTGCATAGGCACATGGACTACCATCATTTTGATAACTCTAGTGGCTATCGACGCCAGTGCTCTTGTTTGCTACATAACAAGATTTACAGAGGAGAACTTCGCCACACTAATTGCATTTATATTTATTTACAAGGTATTTTATTAATTTAAATTACTTTAAACGTATACCTTTTCGTATTATTCTACATTTTAACTCCTTTCGTTTAATATTTTAGGCCGTGGAAAATGTGATATCTATCGGAAAAAAGTACCCTGTGAAGACACACCCAGATGAAGTTCTCAATTACAACTGCTATTGTTTACCGAGCAATTACTCCAGAGTACCCGAGCACTTCAATTGGTCGACCGTCAATAGAGAATTCTGTCAGGTAAACTCTTGAACCACTTTAAAATTATGTAAGAAAATATAGTTTTACTTAGTGATTCGTGTTTCCAGGTCTACAATGGTACTTTATCTGGAGAAGGTTGTGATACCAAAGTGTATGTACCAGATGTATTTCTTATGTCTATCATACTCTTCCTCGGAACTTTCATAATATCTGTAATTCTCAAAGATTTCAAAAACTCTTTGTTTTTCCCAGCCAAGGTAATTGAAATATAATTGGATGTTTATTTCTAATACTATTCGGACCAGACTAAATATGATTTATTATTTTAGGTTCGTCAAATAATAAGCGACTTCTCCGTCATAATTGCGATTTTATCGATGTCATTCTTGGATTACAAGGTGGGTGTGAAGACGCCAAAACTAGAAGTCCCCTCGGAATTCAAACCAACGTTACCCAGTAGAAATTGGGTGATCACACCATTCAATGGAAACCCATTCTGGTCAGCCCTGGTGGCAATATTGCCTGCACTGCTGGGTACAATTCTAATATTCATGGATCAGCAAATAACAGCAGTCATAGTGAACAGGAAAGAGAACAAGCTGAAGAAAGGATGCGGTTATCATCTCGACCTATTTATCCTTGCCATATTGATACAGATATGTTCAATAATGGGTCTGCCGTGGTTCGTGGCTGCAACCGTACTTAGCATCAACCACGTCAATTCTCTGAAAGTAGAATCAGAATGCGCAGCGCCTGGGGAGAAACCCCAATTTTTGGGGGTAAGAGAGCAAAGGATAACCCACATTTTAATATTCATAACGATCGGATGCTCCGTTTTGCTGACTCCTGTCTTGCGCCACATTCCCATGCCTGTGCTTTTTGGCGTATTCCTCTACATGGGTGTTGCATCACTCAAAGGATTGCAATTCTTCGACAGAATTTTGATCATGTTTATGCCACAGAAGTACCAACCAGATCACATGTTTCTACGTCAGGTAATTTGGATTTCTAATACAGAATAGCTAATATATCTAATAATTGCGCTATTTTTATTGATTAACATGTATTTCTTTCGCAGGTTCCGATTCGCAGAGTGCATCTGTTTACGGCAATCCAGCTGGCTTGCCTCATATGTCTGTGGGTCATAAAGTCATTCTCGAGTACATCAATTCTATTCCCTCTAATGTTAGTCGTAATGATCGGAATAAGGAAGTCCTTAGATCTAATGTTCACGAGGCGTGAGCTGAAAATTTTGGACGACGTTATGCCAGAAATGACGAAGAGAAATCAAGACGAACTCTGTGAGCTCGGTGATGCAGAGGTGGGATGGCTTGCGAAAATCTTAGGCCTTTGCATTAGAAAATAGCGATCATGTTTTTGTTATCATGAGTCATGTGTCAGTCGGAAAGTAGATATCATTCAAATGTACCTCTATAATCCATAAAGAAATCTTTAACCAGTTATTTTTGTATCACAATTATTATTCTTATGTACCCCATTATACGTCGAATGTACCTAATCCCGTAAGGAAGAAGACTAGTCGCGACATGAGTGTACAAAAATTGTAATTAATTTCAAATTCTACTAAACTTTTGCTAGTTTTCCGTTGTTCCTAGCATTCTTACATGTTGTAGATACATTGTAACATTTAGGCAACAGAGCATGTATCATACCATCTGTGGAAATCATCGCTCCTATGTTTCCGTTCCGTTTGTCAATAAAATCTTAGGGTCTGCCCTTGTAGGAAATGAACAAAAGCAATCCACCAGCCTACCAGGAGAACCTTCAGATCCCCCTCATCAACGGGAACATCATGAACATTCCGCTGACGTCCATCAACATATCGGAGGAGATGAACAAGACCGGCATATGGAAGCAAGTGAACGACGGCAACAAAATGCGAACCCAGCTTGACGTGAAGGACTTGAAACCAAAGTCTGCAAAGAAAGTGTAAGTTATTCCCTACCTTTTTTTTTAATATGGGGAAATGCTTTACGCATCCCCGGCAAATTGGGGATATCGGCCGGGGTATGTGGGACTCCTGTAGACTACCCACTAAAACCCCATGGTGCTTCACTCATCGCTTAAGGCAGAGTTGCGGGTACGATAGAACCTACCGCAACTCTGCCAGCGATCATCTACAGAGCCGACACCACCCCGCTACACGGGAGGCCGCGATGCGCAGGAACACCTTGCGCAACACGGCTCTCTCTCTAGGACTCGGTGCAATGGGCGGCGGTGTCCCCACACCACCGCCCCGAGTACCCGGCAAGTTATTACCTACTTACTTCTGAAAAAGCTTTACTTTTCATTACATTACGATTCAAAATAACCTGAAAACTTTCTTATGAAATAGCAAGGGTTCTGACGAGCAATTTATTTTTCTTGTGTATCAAAATATGCTTACCTCTAATCTTCCTTTAAGACCTTTCTTGTATGGGGATACAAGAAAGGTCTTAAAGGATTGCAGCTGTGATGTTGAGTCAAAAGTTTCCTAGATTTGCACAAAATATACTTCCGAGTTTCGAGATCTATCCAAAGCAGTACTAAGTATCCTTACGCGAACCCTTTGTTTCAGTATAAAACACAAGAAAATAATATCAAAGAACGCACAATCCGAGATCGAGCGCCGTCTGTCGACGATGGACGAGGTGGAGGAGGAGGACTCGCTGAAGGTCGGCCACAGGGACACCAAGTTTTAATGTTTACCCCGACGATACACCGCATGGCACGATTCCGCACTAGCATGACACGGTCTTTCTTACCACGATTTTCTCTCAACGGCTAATTATTTTTAAGTTATACTATTTAGTTTTGAGCGCGGCGACCGAATCAGAAATTCCGTAACGAAAAAACCTAAGATCGCGTAAGAAAGACCACATGAAAATCTGTAACTAAACCTAATCCACTATTCTATGTCTACAAATTTTCGAAGATGGGTATTGGAGTTTGATTGCCCTAGAAACAGGCTTCATAAAATATTACAAACTCAGCAGCACCGCGCCGTAGGGTGAATATTTTAAGCCCTTCAAAAATGCTAACCTAGACGCAGCCGTGCCTTGTTTTTACCTACGGAAATATTGAAGGGTTAAACCTTTATAAGATTATTATTTGTAAGGGTTTTTAATATCTCAGTCCATTACTTTATTATCAAATCAAAATGCCTAACAAAATCAAAGAGAATCAAATCAAAAAGATTACTTTGATATTTTTTTGCGAGATCAACTAAAATACCCATCTTTATTCCTGTAGATTAATTTTTATATTATGTACCTAAATTAGAGCTAAGTAGTCAAATTCGCTAGAACTTTGTAAATATCATTGGCAAACTGAATAATATTGTTGATACCTTAAGGCTATTTAGGTTTTAAGCAATGTAAAAGTTATTCAACTTATTATAATATTTTTAACCAACTGATGGGCGATAGCACAAACTTTGTAAAAACTAGAAAATCTTTGGGATTTTTTCAATTTTCATCCTTCCCTGCAATAATAATTTATAATAAATTTAAATAATAATGAATTGCGATAACAATTTGCTTACAATGTGAGATTTTTTTATAACATGAGAATAAGAAGTTATTTCAGCCAAATCCGTGCAACGATAGTTTTAATTAGAAATTAATTTTATTGAAATAAATACCTCGATGTGTGCTTTAGATGTTAAAATGTAGAATAAAATAAACTTACTCACTGTGCATTTCCTATTGCATGGTTTATTGTTAGCATGCTAAATCTTATAGACTTTGTCCTTACTAATAAAAGATTTGAACGGAGGATAATTACTGATAACTTTTAGATATTTGGCATCATTGTTTGACACGCGAGTTTTCTAACGAATCAGACAAAGATAGCAATATTATTTAAGTTATCAGCTTAGAATTTTTGCGAGGAGGTTTGTTAATATTAAAATATATTTTGGATGTGTGAAAATACCTTAGTACAATCGCTAGTATGTAGATTTCCATTTTTACGTGTTCAATAAATTCGTAAAATATAATGTATTTTTATGATTACTGTAGATTTTCTAGTACCTTTTAACAATGTATAATATTAAATGTATATTTTATTAGTTCATAGCAAGAAACCGCTAGAAGGTATGTAATTCAATTTTTTTGTATGTAACATAAATAGGCTAGATGACTATTTTTTTTTCCTTATTGGTAATTGAAAGACTCTTAAAAAATAGAAACATCGCTGAAAGAATGACTCTGATAGCTTAAAAATTCACCAAGATATGACAATTCAAACATCTCATAAAATAGACCTGCCCGAAACGCTCCATACAAAGTGCTACGAAAGACTGACGTCACTCTTTCGTAGTTTGTACGCATCGGGAGACAACTTTGTTCGATAGGTATATCAAATATTGCGTTTATGAAAGTGGTTTCATAACAAAAGTTGCTTTTAATTGCATAAGTTATCGATTGGTATACAAATATTAAGAAATTTAATTGAGAAAAAATTATTAAGAAATTTAATTGATTATCTAACTTTGAAGGCGCTTAACAAAAAAAATAAAAAAGCTATCGAGCTGTAATTTTGGGAACACTTATTTTTCACCGTGATTTCTTTATTTTATTAACAAAATTCGCTAATCTTTGACCTTGTTATCATCCCTATTAGAATGGTTTATTATTATTTTGTGTTTTTTAAGAATTAGAATTTTTCTTAACTGCATCTTAACCAAGTTTTTGAAATGGATTTTTAGGTAGTTTCTCTTTTTAACAGAGCTTTTAATCGCATAACGAAAGAAGAAAGCTAAATATAGATAAAATCCATTTAAATTTAATTAATTAATTGATAAACTAAATTTATTCGAGTAGGTACTCGTATAAATTGATCCTTTGGAAAATTGGAAAGATGCTTTTTTATCATGATGCCATATTTTCTATGACGTTCGATGTTTTTAGAACGAATAATTCAACGACTATAGCACAGTAGGTGTTTTCTTAGGGCCTGTTTCACCACTTCCTGATAAGGCTATCCACCAATTAAATTGACAGATAAAGTATGGAGAATCTGTCAAAAAAGTTGTGAATAGCCTATTAGGCACTTTATCAGGAAGTGGTAAAACAGGCACTTAGTCTCATGTAAATTTCAGGCCGACCTGCTAAGACGCTCTTCCTGGACAAGCAACGGCGTGAAAAATGAGAAGAAGAAATGCACCTCCGCCGAGACTTCGGTGTAAAGAAAGAGAAAGAAAGAGAAAAGAAGAAAAAGAAAAACTCAAAAAAGCAGCCCAAAAGATCATACATCTTATAAGCAGTCATATTTAAATATATAAGTACTATTTAAAATACCTATATAATAAAATCGTTGGTATATTTTAAATATTGTGTACCTTACATATCGCGATTTGAATGTGGTATATTTTTAAATACGTTTAGGTTGGGTTGCACCAACTAACTTTAACTATAACTTTAACTACAATGCAAAATGTCAAATCTTTGGTTAAAGTTAAAAATGGACGCCATCAAGACGCCATATTTAACCATAATCATAGAGCTCGACAAGGTTTTAAATGCACGTGGCGAAAAAAGGAACAAACGCTGTCATCATACAACGCCATTTTTGACAGTTCTCTTTTACCCCCCCACCTACTTTCATTTATAACCTTGTTGGACCAGCTGTCATCTGTCAATTTTTCCGGTCAAAGTTAAGGTAAAAGTTAAAGTTAAATTTGCCTTAACTATAACCATAACTTTAACTTTAACCACGCCTCTGGTGCATCCCAACCTTAGTATAAATATCCGTATAGATTTAGAACACCACTCTGGTCAATTGTGTTTTGTATAGGACTATAATTGTGAGAATTTTAAAGGCTTTATTCCAATATAATAATTGTAATTTGGTCCTAATCCTAGTCGTTTTAGCACTCCCAAAAAATATACTCAGTACATAGACCCTATTATTATCATTCAAATAAATATTTTTTAATCTTATCCCTGCAAGTGTAAATATGATTTATTTCACTTTTAGGACATTAGAATCCGTCGGCTATGTTTAATAAAAAAAGCCATATACAAGGTGTAACAAAACTGTACAGAATTCACTGTAAAAGTAGCAGCGCTGAAAGAGTAACCTTTTTTACTTTCGTATGGGAAAATTCATAAGGCTCGGCCACTTGCCCATACTAATCACTCAACAAAATTGCTCTTACAGCGCTGCTACTTTCACAGTGAACTCTATACAGGGGGCACATACAAACCCTAAAGTATTATCACTTAGTTTGGTACACCTTGTATAATATTTAATATGATTTTGTTTAGTTTAAAAGCATAAAAACAGCTAAAAGAAAATCTTGCTAAATCTTGAGTATGTAGAATCTCTTGTTAATAGCGCCATCTATGATCAAACCTCAGTATTAAGTTAAACTTAGTTTACAACCGAGTTTAGTGAAATGGTTCGTAGAACTCTCAAAACCTTGTAAATTAATTATTGTATTCTCATTGTGTAACTCTCTAGCCATAATTATTAGTAATGTCAAATTTCTGAAGTTTTTCGGCAGGAATTTATCTATAAAGCGTCTCCCAGACAGACGCGGCCTGCGGTGGCGGTGGCAATTGCAGTCAGTTGGATGACTTGAGAGTTCTAGGAACGACACAGACACACGCGGCCACGCGGCCAAAGCATCCAACTGACCTCCACCGCTACCGCCACCGCAGGCCGCGTCTGTCTGGGAGACGCTTTATGCGGGCTCTACACTCGCGGCGCGTATTGCGGCCGCGATTCGCGCCGTGAACACGATTCGAACAAATACGAAGCCGCGAAGCGCAAATACGAAGCCGTGAAACCCTACACACTCGCAGTTCGCGGCCTTCGCGGGCTTTCGCGCCGCGAGTGTGGAGCCGGCTTTACAGTGTTGTTGATTAGTAAAATTATAACTCCCACACCGGATTCGGTGACGGTGGCCGGTTTCATTGAAACCAGGCCAGTTACGCAGGAGTAATTATAAATTGCTCAAGTGTGTGTGCAGTACACAAGAGCATTCTCTCTTCCTTTCACTCTCATAACCCAGTGGGACGGAAGACCGACACGACTGGCGAGAGATCAGGCGCAGGACCGACTTTTTACATGCCCATCCGACGCATGGATCATTACTTGTCAGAAAATCAGGTGCTGATCACCTGATTTTCTGACAAGTAAAATGATTGCATGCCTGCATTGTCCTAACCAAACTTAGAATAACAATAATATGTTACCGAGTCAAGAGCCACGCTCTTAACCACTAGACCACGGAGGCGTTAATGTATCTACCAATTAAAAGCGCTATTGAATAGATAAACTTCAGTCAAAAACCTCAGAAACTGGGCAGAGACAATCCTAGTTACAATCTCGTTGTATATAGTTAATTTAACTCGTCGTATTCCAAAATGCCTAAATTAGTAAAATCTAGTATCAATGTACCATCGAGGAATTGATTTATAGGTAGATGGCAGACATAGCTCATTTGGTCGAGCTATGTCAAATCAATATTATACCTACGTGATCTGTCGTCTGAGATTGACACAATCTGACCAAATATGAAAAAGAGCTCGACAAGGCTTTAAATGAACGTGGCGAAAAAAGGAACGCTGCCATCATACAAAACGCCATTTCTAGGGTTCCGTACCCAAAGGGTGAAAACGGGACCCTATTCATTAGACTCGTTTTCTGTCCGTCTGTCTGTTTCCAGGCTGTATCTCAAGAACCGCTACAGCTAGAGTTCTGAAATTTTCACAGATTGTGTATATGGGTTGCCGCTATAGCAACAAATACTAAAAACAAAATAAAATTAATATTTAAAGGGGCCTCCCATACAACAAACGTGATTTTTTTGGCCTTTTTTGCTCGATATCAATAATAGCAACATGTAGGCACTTGACATTTTCACAAAGGCCTTAATTATATGTCTAATTCAATATAAATTAAGAATAATAATAAAATAAAAATAAAAATTTAAAGGGAACTCCGATTCAAAAAACACAATTTTTGGCCTATTTTTGCTCTATAACGGTACGGAACCCTTCGTGCGCGAGTCCGACTCGCACTTGGCCGATTTTATTGAAAGTTCTCCTTTACCAGCAGCGCCCCCGCCCACGTTCATTTAAAGCCTTGTCTTTAATCTACCATCAGCCTATGAATCGAGTTCTTTTATACCTAACTAATGTTATTATTTTCTATCGATGTCTAAACGGACTCGCACACTGCAGGCTTAGCTGTTTACTATGAAATTTAGTAGATAATTTGTGCAACAAAACATAACACCAATTTCGTCATTTGTTACTAAATATTACAATTTTAATAATGGTAATATTTTGGCTGCATTGCTCGCACTAATTACATAAACAAAACGCGACTATACATAGTAGCGATACAAAAATAAAATGGCAAGCGCCTCTACGGCATTTGACATATTAATTTAGCATTTGATGCATCGTCAAATCACACTTCGTTTCGGTTTGTTTTAGTGTTAACTGTTACCTAACTTTAATGCTAAGGAACTTTAGTCTTTAACTATAGTTCTTTGGACTGCCTTTTCTAAGACAAATAATTAATTAACTATAATCAAGAGCGGGCTGCCAAATTTTGCTGTGTTTTCTAATAAGTATTACGATCCCGGAAGACGATTATTTAATCATTATCTGATATTTGCCTTACGGAAAACACGATTCACTTATTTTGACTCGATAGTTATATTTTTCGAAATTATGAATCTTTCTGGGCTTTTCAACAAATACCTGTTACACTTATTGAGTTACTATCATTAAATAACTTGTACTACTACGATCACACACTTTATAAAATAATGGCTAAAGGAAAAAATTGTATTTAATTTTTAAGCAATCGTCAAAAACATTTTTGGAACTTACGACCTTTACTTTCGTGCTATAATGCGGGAACATTTGTTACGCGATATTGTTTACTATTAGCTGCAGCACAAAGCACATTGTGCAATCGGTGGCACGATTAATGGAATCATTATAATATCACGATTGGAGGATAGCGGGGTGCGTAGGCGGGGCTAGCGTGCTTTGATATTTCTGACAGCAGGCTCAATGGAGATTTTGACATAAGCCACATACATTATCTGTCAAACTCTTCATTACATTGACGTTTAATCATCATCAAATGTCTCTGAGTGCACCGTAAGAGGTTTTAACAATTTATAAGCTAGTTACTTTCAGTTATTACGGTTTAAGTCTGCGATGTGCGCTGTCTCTAATATTATATTGACTCAATTCAATTACTAGTGTACTAGCGGGAGTGTTTGTTATATATTTGTATCAGTTTTGGAGATCTTTGTGGAGTGTTATGAATAAATGGATTTTTATAAATGTTATCATATTTTATTCACCATTATTTTACTAATACTTTATGCCCTATTACTAACAAACCTGAGGATAATAATTATTAGGTATAAACCTACAAATAATAAAAACTAAGGAAAAGTAACTCCGTCAAAAACATGCTCCATAATAGTTAATGGAATCAGGCGTTACTTTGCGGAAATCCATAGTTTAAATTTAGTTTGTTATTATTTTTAGCAATATTCCGCGAAAACAACTTCCACCTTTAAGTAAATGAGTGAGTGTACGCATAGGCATGCGTACAGCACCTCCCTCCTCCCACACTGCCTACTAAATTTAATTTATGCTCCATAATACTTGTCAAAAAAGTGTACCTTAGGTACACATTTCAATACATTTGCAATATCTAGGTGACCTTGTGCGGTACTAGGCTAGACGTTACATGACAGATCAAAAGGAACCAAATTTAAAACGGTAATAGTATGGGAGTTACGATTTTTGGGATGAAACTGAACTTGATCTACGTCTGTGTGTAAAAATTTGTTAACGTATACACTTACACAAGCATCTTTCTAAGAGATTAAATTGTCAACATGCCGATAAGTGCCGACTGGACGTCAAACAGATAAAAAAATTGGTTCTGCTGTCATATATCACACGTCTCTTTTTATCACGCAGTGTAGTAATATCTCGCTTGCTCAGGCCTTTGTTTCTCTATTCCGCTAGGTATATTAACTTTATGGCATAAACTGTATTCATAATATCATACTCTTTAAAAGTCTTTGGCAGTGGATTTGCAAGTTCTATCTACATCAAACTACTTTTAATACTACTTCAAAAAGGATCCAACTACACAATACTTGACTCCCTTTATCCGTAACTAAAACCGCCAACAAATTATATAAACATTTATTTAGCTAACTTATGGTATAATAAATTACTTTACAGTAGGCGGCTAGTTCTTCTTCTTCTTCTGGTCGGGTAATACACCCATCTCCTCCTGGTATCTCCGGATGAGTTGATCCTGCACGTCGGGCAGGCACGGCGAGTACCGGCTGTACTCCATACTGAATTCGCCTTTACCTTGTGTCATGGATCTGAAAAGAGTTATGAGAATCAGATAATGGTACACATCACACACTGTATTTTTGACATGGCGGTTCATAATTGAGGTTTGTTTTCTATACGATAAGATATACACATTTACTTGTAAGATTTCGAATTTCTTGCGACATCAAGATTTTCAGTAATATCTGTCACTCACTTGGTAAAACACGTTAAACCATCATTTGCAACATGATGATCAGATCAGACCAGCTCAGTCGTGTAAGCATAGCTCTCCAACGTTACACGTGGTATGAATGTGCAATGATAAGATAAAGCGTAAGCAATCTAAAATCTTGTTACTTGTTACCGTACATAAATTGCTATCTCGTTTCGGTTTGCGCACGCATTCACTCCTTTCAGTAATGTCGGGCAAGCTAGTCCATTCATGCCTACACTTATTTGACTTTAACGTTAAAAAATCTTCCACAGCTGGCCTAAGCATCCAAATGCATTATAGGTTTTTCTGTGAGACCGGTGAACCCACTCTATTGGAGAATATAAGGCTAATCGGGGTAAGTTCGGACACGGGGTAAGTCCGGATAATTCAACTTATCACTAAATTAGTCAAGTGTTTTTTTTTGCCTGGCGCTATGGGCATATACGCCATACTGCACTGCAACAGCAAACTGTAGTACCGTACCGTAACTGCAGTTTAATAATTTTGCGTTAACTTGAATTATCCGAACTTACCCTGTGTCCGAACTTACCTTGATTAACTATAGGCACAAAATATGGTTCAGCTCCCATCAATAACCCACCTCAACTCTCCAGCATATCCGAACATATTGTTCAGCGGCACTTCAGCGTATATAGTGGCCCAGCCCTCAGCGCCCTCTGTGCCGGTGACGATGCCACCGCGTTTGTTGAGCGCGCCGACCACCGCGCCGTGAGACTCGTCCCCGCATACCACTTCTACAGACATGATGGGTTCCAGAACCTGCCATGCGCCTTCCTCGAACACTGGAACACAAACACAGACTATAAATAGACTAGTCGTACTAGCACGCATGCATAAGCGAAATTGCGGATAAAGAACAATGGCCAAATCGTACCAGATGATAAAATGTGGGCGGTGGCGTCCCAATATGCCATTGGTAGCAAAAATTCCCTAATATTTTAAGACATCGAAAAACATTAGAAATGTGTCTTTAAATAGCCACAAAAAAATATCTATATATTTTAGTTTCGTTGTTGTCTTTCATATTATGTTCTACAGGCGGCGATCATTCACATTCGTTCTATTTTTTGGGTAATACTCTAGGAAAAATTGAAACAATTATTTGCTTTTCCTTTTTTTCTTTTTTCTCGAATCGGATAGAATTTTATCTATAGATTATTTCTGTCGTTTTATTTTTATGAATTACAGCTCCAAGTTGCCGAAATTAACAGCAATTCTTTGCCCATTTTCTCTAAAATTTTGCCGAGTTACATATTTTTTTACTCAACTATTTCATATTAAAGTGGTAAAAAGTAATTCCAACATTGTATAGACGACTTTCTCAACAGTACATTGTATTTTTTTCATACCGTTAAGACGTCAATACAATCCATAAACAGGTGATATTCTAAACCTTTTACAGCAAAAATCACAAAACTGTCGCGGGTTTGAGTTGGATTATTTAATACTTAAAAAAAAACAAAAATCTAGCTCCAACATTAATATTATAATTGAAATGATCTTACATGTTGTGCATTAAAACTTATAGAAATACTGTATTTTAACTGATGAATCACGTCTGTTAATCAGCGAAATCGGCAAAATTTCGTATACGGACTCTTAAGTCTAACCTCAAAATAATTGTAAGCGTTATTAATTATTGTAAAAACCGTGGCTATTTAGACATAATTCTCAAACGGAATTATGTTTAGAGCATAAGAACAAACAAATCTAACTATAGTTAATTATGGGATATCCATACTAATATTATAAATGCGAAAGTGTGTCTGTCTGTCTGTCTGTCTGTTACCTCTTCACGCGCGAACCGCTGAACCGATTTTGCTGAAATTTGGCATGGAGATACTTTGAGTCCCGAGAAAGGACATAGGATACTTTTTATCCCGGAAAAATGCACGGTTCCCGCGCGATATACGAATTTTGGCGCAACGGAGTTGCGGGCGTCATCTAGTCAAAAATAAAGTCAAGTCCAGCTCCTATACAAATTTGGCCATGATTCTTTAACGAGCAGAGTTAGAACTTATCTCTAAATGGCTAATATCGACGTTAATTTTTTTTTTTTTAATAATAATATCTATCGACGCTTCACACCACGTCAGTCTGGCCCCGTGGTAAGTACCTGAAGGACTTGTGTTACAGGTCCTTCAGGTACTTACCGCGGACAACGGATATATATTTAATACTTTTTATACTATATTTAAGATTTTTATTATATGATACACATATTTAATACACATCCATGAGCCAGGAACTTTGAAAAACTTTTTGTTCCGTCGGCGGGATTCGAACCCGCGACCCCCGGCTTGAGCTACCAACGCGCTCACCACTGAGCCACAGAGGTCGTCATTGTTTTCTTTGCTTGGAGAAATCCCCGTTTTAGGATTTCTATTTGTAAGTGCACATAGAGCTATATTACCGTCTTTAACCGCGCCCTTAGCTGCCAGGAAGAAGGCCAACTCGCTGGAGTCTACGATGTGGTGGGCACCATCTTGTAACCGGAACCGGACGCCCGACACCTTAAACATGAAATATTATAATTAGTCTCCTTTTTCTTACTTTAGTTTGCTTTACAAGTACAAGTTCGTAAAAATTGAGAAATGCAAGAATGATTAAAATAACTCGAAACGTTATAGGTAAGGTATTTGGAGCGGCAGAGGATTTTCTTTCTTTATAATTTAATGCGTTTCATATTATCTCCACGCTTTTGGGGATATACTTTCGGTAGATTGTAATCAGACGGTGTCACATTATTGGTAGCTATAGTAATTTATTGGTTTAATTCACCCAGCCATTGTCCCCTCCAGTTTCACCGAGGGATTTAAAAGTTGTGCGCGGTATATACCTTTAACTAGACGACGGCCCCAACTCCGATGCGCCAGAGTTCATTTATCGCGCGGGAACCGTAGCGGGATAAAAAGTATCATAATATGTCCTTTCCCGGGACTCAAAGTATCTACATTTATTACCAATTAGTTCAGCGGTTTGGGCGTAAAGAGGTGACAGACATACTTTCGCATTTATAATATTACTAGCTGTCCCGGCAAACATTGTTTTGCTATATAAAGTATTTCGCCCATATTATTTTATTGAAGTGACTACATAAGTAGTCTTATGGTCGTTGCCATGGTGACACATGGCAACGACCATCGCGGCTATCCCGTCGCACAAACAATGGTCGCCGTCTGACTCTAGTTGTAATAATTTACTATTATTTATTGAACAAATGCACTTATCAATATAAAAAGTAGCCAGTAGCCGATTCTCAGACCTACGGAACATGCATATAAATTTGGTAAAAATCAGTAAAGCCGTTTCGGAGGAGTACGGTAACTAACATTGTGACACGAGAATTTTATATATAAGATATACCTTATGTCCGGAGAGCATGCCACGCTGGCAGCTGTCGAGGAAGCCGCGCTCGACGCCCGGCACGAACGGTTTCGGGATGTTCGTGCCCACCGTCTCGTCGCTGAACTCCAATACTGGGAAAACGGAATTTTATAAAACATCGAGCTAATATTCAGTGCCGGTTTTAGCACTACAAGCGCCCTGGGCGAGATTTATTCGGCTTCCAGGGTGCTGGTAGTGTGTCGTCTCTTTTTGTTTCCCTTTTGATGCCCTGGGCGGTCGCCTGTAATACTGCTGATGATAGTTCGTTCCAGTAGGCCTACTACGAAACCGTTTTGAGATTCAAACAATCAAACGAGAACGACGCGACCTGCTCTAACAGCGTCACATCACGTTTGTTAAACTAGGACGCGGCTGCACTGGTCCACGACGCTCGAGCAGGTCGTGGACTACATCAGGAGCAAGACTTACTTCGTCTTGAGGGTCGAGCGCTTGGAGTCCCGCCACAAAGTGAATTTTAGCTCCTTTGTGGTGAGAGTCCCGACGCACCATCTACCGACCTTCGAGGAGGAGGAGTTCTGGCCGACTGGAGTCGTCTACAGGAGGTTCCGAGGACGACTTCCGAACACGTCGCGCCCCACGTCGCAGACAATACGTGTTTAGTGTTTTAGTGTTAGTGTTAGTTTTTAAGTATAATTGTATGTATGTTAGTTTATAAGGTATTTATAATATGGGCCAAGATGCCCAAGTTAAATAAATATATAAAAATAAATAAATAAAATTATCGTTCGATTGTTTGAGTCTAAAAACGGTTTCGTGGTACGGCCCCACAGTTTCATCATCTACATACCGGTGTTCTGGTGTGGCGGCAGCGGCTCGATGATGCCGGAGACGCGGGCGTACTGTCCCGCGCCGCCAGACTGCTTCTTGTGAAGGTAGTCGAACGCGCACGGGGACATTAGGGTCTCCCTGGAAATTACAAAAGGAGATTATAAAAAAACCTTGAGAGGAGTCAAGGGACACCCGGATGGAACTATTTTTCTTTGAGAGAGACAGACAGAGAAAAACTGCGCGTGTCTCTCTGTCTGTCTGTCTCTCTCTATCTCTCTCTCTCTCGCTCTCCGCACGGCTTACAACTATAGCAAAAGTGTCGTTACAACATTGGTCTTAATTTTTTCCGTCTAGCCCTATTTCGCAACGCGCGATAAGGAACTTCATTACAATAAGGACTTTATTGGCACCAGTGACTAACGCACATTCGCATGGCCACCGTATTTTGTAATTTTGCTTTTAAAGTCTATCAGTATTTCTACTCTTTAGCATTTCCTATAGAACAGAGTAGAAAGGCCACACTATTAAAACGTTACGATGTTTAGCAACACAGGGCTGCAAGTTGTTATGGAAGATATTAATAATTTTTATGAAAATCTACTACTGTAAAATTACTAAAATAACGTTTTAAAGTAGAGACAAATGCAGAAAAATTTTAGAGGGTGTTACAAACAGTCGAGTAATAATACGGCTCCTTTATACAACGTTTCATTAAATAAGGCGCCATATCCCCACCTGAATGCAACTTTAGGTTTCCCCAGCTCGACGGGGCAGTTGTACTCTCTCTCCATGCGCTGCGCGTAGATCTCGAGGTGCAGCTCGCCCATGCCCGACACGATCGTCTCCTTGTTGTCACCGTCATATCGAAACTGGAATGTCGGGTCTTCTTTTGTAAATCTGTGGACATAGAGTTAATATGTTATACGTGGTAGAGCCATGCTTCGGCACGAATGGGCCGGCTCGACCGGAGAAATGCCACGGGCTCACAGAAAACCGGCGTAAAACAGCGCTTGCGCTGTGTTTCGCCGAGTGAGTGAGTTTACTGGAGGCCCAATTCCCTACCCTTCCCTTCCCTCTTCCCTCCCTTGCCTCCCCTACCCTGTAATCCTATTCCTCCTTAAAAGGCCGGCAACGCACCTGCAGCTCTTCTGATGTTGCGTGTGACCATGGGCGAAGGAAGTTGCTTTCCATCAGGTGACCCGTTTGGTCATTTGCCCCCTTATTTCATAAAAAAAAAAAAAAACACACACACTTGGTTATTCATAGTGATAATATTTTAAGAAACGCGACAAATAAACGCGAAAGTGTGTTTATCTATTAACTGTTCAAGCTTAAACAGCTGAACCGATTTTGACAAAAATTGGTATGGAGATAATTCGAGCCCCAGACAGTATAGCTGGACGGTAAGCCAGTTTCAACTCAACACTCACACTACTGACAACGTAGAAAATAATAGCCACCTTTTTCGATATTTCATGTGTGTACGACAGTGCCGAATTTACATTTTTTATGAGAGTATGCCACCTTAATTCCGCCGCCCCATGTCCCATCGAGGAAATTTATTTCTAGGCAGTTGATGGGCCTACATTAGTTGGTTGGCTTATGTCAATTCAATGTTAGCTGTGATATCTATGGATGTTGCCCCTCCCCCCTCCCTAGGCCGTGGCCTATAACGGCCTATAACTGGGGCTGGTATACGAGATTTAATAGATGTTAAAATGGTAACACAACAATATAAATTATGTAACATCAAAAACTCACCTAGCCACAGCCTTAGAGAAGTTATCTCTATCCTTATTGTTCTTTGGTTTGATTGACATGGACACTACAGGGTCTGGTATGTGTATAGACTCCAAGGACAGTTGCAGCTTGCTGTCATTGACAAATGTGTCTCCGGAGGCACAGTCCACACCGAACAGAGCGAAGATGTCACCAGCATACACTTCATTGACTTCCTCCATGTTATTCGAGTGCATACGGACTAAACGGGAGACTTTCACCTGAAATTAGGTGAAGCATTAGTGACAGCAGTAAAAAATTGAGAAAAAAATCATTGTCAGTGCAAAAACAAATACTATTAATAAAGTATTAATGGTTTCAGAAAAAGTTGAACTACTTATAAAGACATTTAATGAGAAAAGCGTTGTAAAAGACATTAAATAATGAATACAATACTGTTGTATTCATTATTTAATTATCATGTACTTAATACCATACCTTTCGACTGGTTCTGGCATTAAATATATAATCTCCTTTCTTGAGTACTCCTTGGTAACATCTTAAATATGTCAGCTGTCCAAACTTGCTTAGTTCCAACTTAAAAGCCAATCCCACAAATGGTTTTGAGCCATCTCTAGCTGGGTCCAAAACTATTGTTTTACCCTCAGACCCTTTCTTCTCATCCAGCATAGCAACATTTTCTACTTCTCCCGGATTCGGTAAGTAATCTAATACAGCATCAAGCAACGGCTGTACGCCTTTATTTTTTAATGCAGTTCCGAGCAATACAGGCGTGAATGCACGCTTTAGAGTTGTCCTACGTATTGCTTGTCTGATATCCTCAACTGTTGGTGTTTTCTCTTCCAAGAATAATTCACCTGCAATTGTCGTAAATAAAATATAACACATATTTAATCAAATAAATAAGCAATACACTGACATACATATATATATACGCACGCACGCACATACATATTATACACAGCGTCAGAACAAATGTGCCAATATAATATGGCACATTTGTTCTGACGCTGATATAGACTAACATAATATACAAAAACTGGGCAGTTTTGGAAATATTACATACATAGGGGATGAATTTATAACCTCCTTTTTTAAGTTGGTTAAAATATAAACACAATACCTAATTTATCATCAACATTAGATAAATGCTCAATAAGCTCATGTCTCCTCTCTTTAACTTCTGTCCTTCTGTCTGGTGGAATCTCATCATATCTGACAATTTCACCATAATCTCCATCAAAATACACAGCCCTCTCCTCAATCAGCTCCAGTATACCCTGGCATTCCTTTTCCAGACCAATTGGTAGGTGAATAAATGCAGCATTATGGTGCATTTTAGATCTCAATTGTTTCAAAACTCTGAAATATAAAAAATATATTTTATATAGTATTATATATACTTATGACAGTGTACTACAACAAAGCTTAACAGAACTTTCATATTTATTGGCTTATATAATTAATTGATCACCAGAAATAGTAACATTTCACAGACAAAAATAGTAAATGATCACCAAAATACAGACCATCATTTTAATGTAAAATGATAAGCAAAGATTTCACATCTCGCTATCCTATTACTTAATGCAAAATGACTCCAAATAAATCATTGTTAAACCAAAAGTAGTAAAGGATCACCAACATCATACTAGCAGTTTAATGTTAAATTATAACCAACATATTTTCATTGATTTGCTTGCAAGGATATGGTAATCATTTACTACATTTGGTGATAATTTATTAAATTTGGTGTACGATTACTTTTAATTTGAAGTGTAACTAAAGTAAGTAACTAAAATAGCTGGTAGTATTGCAATTTTAGACTTTCTTTTTTTGGTGTTAATGCCTCAACCCCCAAGCAGTCACTGGCGACCGCAATAATAATAGATAAGCTGTTGTGTCGGATTTTTCCACGATCAAGGTATTATGTATCTTTTTTTGGTAAACAAGTTTAGGGTATCAGAGCATTTTTTGGTGGTCATTATATTTTTTATTCACTGATAGACAAGTTAAAAAGGTATGAAAATATATTTACCTGTCGGGATTAGCATACAGTCTGTCCAGCTTGTTAATAAATGCCAAGCATGGTACATTATATCTCTTCATTTGTCGGTTAACAGTTAACGTCTGACTTTGGACACCACCGACTGCACATAGCACTAGAACAGCTCCGTCTAACACCCTCAGAGCTCTCTCCACCTCTACCGTAAAGTCTACGTGTCCAGGGGTATCAATGATGTTTATATTGTGGTCTTTCCAGATAGTGTAAGTTGCAGCTGATTGTATTGTGATACCTCTCTGTCTTTCCAATTCCATGGAGTCCATAACTGCTCCAACATTGTCTTTACCTTTTACCTATAAAAAGGACGATTTAAGATTTTTCTTTACGACTCCTTATACAAAACATACCTTAAGTTTTACATTTTATATATAAAAACATACCTCATGCATTTGATCTATTCTCCCTGTGTAGAATAATATTCTTTCTGTCAATGTGGTTTTACCGGAATCAATGTGGGCAGAAATACCAATGTTTCTGATTTTCTCAAGTTTCTTGTGTTCGGCATATTTTATGTGTGAGGAAAAATTCTGTAAAGAAATAGTTTTATGTAATACAATTGTTTTGTAAGTAAGTATATCATAAAAGGTGTTGTATTGCCTGAGTATTATGCGAACTTTACAAAATGTTCACGATCCTCTATTATATGCGTGAAATGTAGTAATTAAATAAACATAGAAATCACGTGAAGACATTAATTAAATAATTTCAAGTTATTTAATTAATACTTACTTTGATTTGTAACACGTTTCCCAATTTCGACAAATTAGATATTCGATATAAATTAAGGAGCGTCATTTTAAATAATTTCAATATTGTGTGTTAAATCATAAACTAATATATAGTTAAATTTTACAGGGAAAACTATCTGGAAATCGGAAAATGGTTAATTAAGGACATCAGGATTGAGGTTATATGTCAAAGGTGTTCTGTCAAGTGTCAAGTGTCAAATCACAAACGTCAATATAGGGTTTCAAGCGTAAAAAATCTGGAAAATTTTCTCGTGGACTACTCTGAAAATAACGGTACATAACGTTATTTATTCAGGTAATCGATAACGTTATGAAGCCCTGCGTGGAAGAAAATAAAATGATAATAAAAAAGCTCTATATATACCGTAGGTAAACTACCAGTCATTGGACATTTAATATTATATTTGTGTTCATAAATTATCTAACTTAAATTAGTATGCAAACATAAAAATGCGATGGCTCTTCAGTTTATATTGAACTAGCTGTTGCCCGCGACTTCGTCCGCGTGGACTTCAGTTTATAGCGCGCGATTTCAACAAAATTGGTGTCAAAAGCTTTTATAAAAATAAACCTGGTACCCCTTAAATCAAAACAGCTGCAATGTGTACATAATATTTCAATTTTTTAAATTAAACTTTATATTTTATGCCAAATTTTTAAGCTTATTTAGCCCCGCAATTACACAACTTTACCCATAAACTATTTATCATTGATAGGTTTAAGGATAAGTCACTTCACTGGCTCACTGCATAGATAAAGTACTGATCTATTAAATAACGTAAAAAAGAAAATAACAATAAAAAAATCGAAAATTGAATGTAAGATAATACCACCTCTTATAGAAAGACTTTTGGGCAAGCGTTAGCGCGATGTAAGAGACGCATGGCGCCATCTATTATGCATTTTGAAACTAACTTAATTTGAACAAATTTACGCATTTTCACCCCCTTACAACGCTTTTTTCCAGTAGAAAAGTAACCTATGTCCTTTCTCAGGCTTTAGACTATCTGTAAACAAAATTTTATTACATTCGGTTCGGTAGTTTTGGCGTGAAAGCGAGACAGACAGAGATACTTTCGCATTAATTTATAATATTAGTATAGAATTTTGGTAAAAACTGAATGGTGGGTAAAAAACAGTTATAGGACAGAATTTCAGTAAATGGACACCCAAAACCAGTAATTGTAGACATTATAAATAACTGTTGTTTTCACATATAATGTTATAATTTATTACAAAATAAGGTAAGTATATTTATAATTAAATATTTCACAAAAAATGACTTGAAAGAATTAAAATTCTTACCAATAATACATACTTTTGCTGATGAATAAGTGTTATTACAGTGTAAAAGAATTCTTAGAGTCGTAAACTTATCTTTTATTATTATTATTTTAAGAATTGGAATAAATTATGGAATAAGATAATTTTCTAATTTATTGTATTTGTTATATTTCATTTTAGTATTTTAAATTGACATGTTATGTATAAAATAAATTGTTCATTATATAATATCTTAGGATTATTAATTGAATTGCAAAAAATTTTAAATTATAATATTATTTTAGGAATTTCAAATGAATTGTTAAAAAATTACTATTAAGCACTTAGACTTAAGACTATATTGCACACCATGTATATGTGGTAGAATGAAAGCTCCAAATAATTATTAATCTTATGACCTTTGTAACTTCATTGTAGCAAAAAAAAAAATTTGATTCTGATTTTATTATTGTAACATAACCTGTATCCATACTAATATTATAAGTTTATAAGTGTGAAAGTCTGTTCGTCTATCTGTCTGTCAATTACTTCTTCATGCCCAAGCCACTGAACGGATTTTGCAAAAAAAATTGGTATGGAGACACTTTGAGTCCCGGGAAAGGAAAAATTGTACTTTTACCCCGGGAACAAATTTGCAATGTTTAGGGGGCCTTCAGCGGTATCAGCCTGCCTAGTATACGCCAACGAGATATCTCACTCTCGAGATAATTCAAAACTACTCGTCTTATAATGTCAAAATCTCGACATTATCTCGATAAAACTCTATAAAAATGTGTTATTCCGATGATAGATCTACGCGAGAAAAAATATTTGTCTTGCTAGGGTCAATAGAGATGAAGATACAATCCATCCAAACATCGAGAAACATATAGAGTGAGATATCTCGTTGGCGTATGCTAGGCTGGCAGGGCTGACGTTACATGACAGTTTGAAAGGAACCAAATTTAAAACGGTAATAGTATGAGAGTTACGTTTCCTTAGTTTTTATTATTTTTAGAGTAGAATAAAGTATTCAGCAGACACAAGTGAGCTGCAAATTAACTTTCGTAATGAATAATACTCTCATCTTTTGAATATATCAAGTTGATAATATATTCGAAAGATGAGAGTATTATCAAGTAGATCAGTATCATTTATTAAGAACGTACAAAAATACTTAATAGATTGTTATTTTTACAATAACACGTTTAAAATAACATAAACAATGTGTATCACAAAAAATAATATTAAAACTTTAGCATACAGTTTCTAATTTTTTTCTTTTCATTTGCAAAACCAAATGTTGTATTTTGGTTCCACCGCAACCTGATAAAAATACTCTATTATTATTGTAACGTTTACGTCGTATAAAAACCACAAACTTGTATTTTTTACTCGAAAATATAAAGTGTCCCACTACTAAAAAATTCTAATGACTGGTATTTTATCCTATATAATATACGTGTCGCAGTTACCGTTTTTTACGGTGTGCCGCATGAAATTAAAAGTATAAGAAAGTGATGCAATATCCAGAAACGAGCTATTTTGTGTTCTCTCCAAAACTCCATCGAAAGTTTTAGTAAAGCGTCTACCACTTTACTGAATCGACCGTCTTGACTCCTTGACTGTATTGATTTTTACTTCGACTTTTGACCTGACAATATAAAGAAATGATGCTGAAAATTGTATGCAACAACAATGTTTTCCGCCATATATATAATATACTTGACACTGGCCATGGTTATATAGCCGAAGTGCCATAATAAGAGAAAAAAAAGACCAACATGAAGTTAGCGCTTATTTCTTATTGCTGTCAATTATTTGTCAACATTCAACAACGAAACGTCACAATTTGAAATAAATTCAGTTCACGAAAGAATATGGCCGTGTTAGGGCCAAATGTGTGTGTAAATATGAACGGACATAATAATATTCACAGTCAGTTATCCAAATCTTTAGAAAGAGTTTTAGAAGATGCTTACTTAAGTGGTGAATTAAAATTGAGCGGACGCAAGTTGCGAGAGTTCCCAAAGCCAGTGAAATATGACTTAAGTGATACAGTTATTGCTGGTAAGTCCGATTTATAAATAAATCACTCGGCGTTCTTACGAGAATTACATCTAAAGATTGTATTTAGGTACATTTTATGTGACCATTTAATTGTTGTTGTTGTAATTTGTAATTGTTTACTTTACCGGCTTGTCGTTCGGCATTCGGCGTGGTCATCATTTAATCGATCGATGTCGAGATAAGATTCGGTTAAACTTTTATTCTTGGAACAACTCGTTTAAATAACGAAAACTTTTATTACCTACAAGTGGGTAGGTCAAGTAATTATCACTATCACACTTGTTTAGTGTTTTATTATATTGTGATTTGTAGGTAGGGAGTAGGGACTTTAAAACCTAAGGTGATAGGTACGGTAAGTATACCGTACTTTCTTTACAGTCACATACAATATTATATTACCCCATAGCAGGAAAAATGTTGATGAATTAGTTAGCATGTAGTAGTAAATTTAAATGTAAACAGTTTTTCAAAATATTGCTTTTATTATTAAAAAATAGGATTATAGCCTTAAATTTTGGCTCTTACTTTTATATTGATGTCGCAGCCAACTAGTTAAAAAGAGCCGTTCAATCAAACAGCTAGCTCTTTTATTGAACAATGCCATTCAATCACATGTCTAGCTTTTTAATTGAATATTTGTGTCACTCAAAACATTCAATACTACAGCTGATTCAAAAACAGCCATTTGATTAAATTAGTTAAGCTCTCACCACTGCATGTCTAGCTTTTTAATTGAATATTTGTGTCACTCAAAACATTCAATACTACAGCTGATTCAAAAACAGCCATTTGATTAAATTAGTTAAGCTCTCACCACTGCGGTGCTAGGTGCGTTTTGTTTATGTGGTGTCAACTAACCAGTGTTTTGTGGTTGTATTAAGATGTTTTTCGTAATTAAATGTTACAAGTGTTATAGAGACAGAAATTATGGGGGCACATACGAGTGAATCAAAATTTAAACAAATATTCAAGGAGAAATGAATAAGAATGAAACGGGATTATGAAATGCATCAACAAGGTATTTATTGCAATTGTGTTCAGAATGAGTTAGATAATACAATTTATTCTGCTTGTTATCATAACACTTGTGTAATAATAACACAAAACTAATGGTCACCATAGTTAATTTGCCATTTAACCAGTTAGCTAAGCATCGTCTAGCTGCAGTGTTGAACGTTTCAGTCAACAAGTCGGCTAAATGACATATATAGCCGTGTGATTGAATGGTATTGTTGAGTCAACAGGCTAGCAGTTTGATTGAACGCCTATTTTAACCAGTCGACTGCGACATTAATATCTTCTATTTATAAAGTTCTAAGCCTTTTACAAAATTGGAAACTGAATGTAATACAATTTTTACCATTAATGTGTTATAAAATTTATTTTGGTGACAGAGTAAATTGCCACATGTGGCAACCGTCTATATGTTATACACTTTAAATTTAGCTCAATTCATTACAGCCATTATTACAATTGTTAACCCAGTTTTCATACCACAGCAGAGTTTTTAAAACCTATTTTTAGATTTCAAATATAATAGCCTCTTATTAATGGCTCTAGAATCTAGATCAGGGGTCACCAAATGGCGGACCGTGGTCCGCATCCGGATAGCCGACCCATTGTGTACGCCATGTGGACCAAGCATTTTCGAAGATGAACATCGTTAAAAATTCAGTTTCGACTTACTGATGAACATCTCCAAGATTATATGTCAATAGCTTGCACCAATATTTAAAAAATCTCTTAAAAATGGATGGACCGCGAAGGTAATTTCATTTCTTAAAATGGACCCCGAGCGAAACTAATTGGTGACCCCTGATCTAGATGATATTCTGATAGGCCTGGAGATACTAATTATGACAAACTCGAGCCTCGATCTAAAAGACTATGAAAAGGCTCATAATCATGGGACGATGCATGGTATAATATTATGGTAGTGATGATGATGATGATGAATCTAATTTGCATAGTAGCATATGCTTTCCGTTCTTAAAACAACGCCGAAACTCCCAAACTTGTATCTATAAAGAATCAGGAGTTCTCTCAGCACCTTCCGAACCACGGTATACCAGGTATACCTCGGTGCAAAATCTTACTTGTTTGTAGCATATGCTTAGAATACTTCTCACGAAACCGAAGTCACCACATGTTTCCCCATAAATTTTGAGGAGTTCCCTCGATTACTTATGGATCCTTCATCTGATCACCACTTTTGTGAATATAGTACCAAATTGGGATGATACCCCACATACCAAAAGAAAAATTTTGAAAATCGGTTAACAAACGGCGGAGTAATCGTTGAACATAAGAAAACGAACATAAAACCTCCCTCATTTTGAAAGTCTGTTAAAATTGTAGCCTATGTGTTATTCTGATGTATAAGCTATATTATTATAAAGTTTCATTAAAATCCGTTCAGTAGTTTTTGCGTGAAAGAGTAACAAACATCCATACATCCACACATCCATACATCTATACATCCATACATCCAAACAAACTTTCGCCTTTATAATATTAGTAGGATGAAGCCCTAAGCGGCCGCATCCGGCCGCGATAACAATAGATAAGCTATTGCGGATGCGGACCACGGTCCGCCATTTGGTGACCCCTGATCTAGATGATATTCTGATAGGCCTGGAGATACTAACACAAAATTCTTGGTGCCGCATAACAATTGAAAATCTATTGTGTCTGCGATACCCACAATGGAGGTGTTCATTTTCAAAATTAAAGTAACAGGACTACTATCTCCAGTCAATATTGACTGAAGATAATAGTCCGTATGTGTATATATAAGTTGAAAACACTGCATTATTCCATCAATTTTAGTTCAATGGTTTAAGCATGAAGAGAAAACACACAGGCAAACACTTTTGATATTGTTTAAATATATTTCCTTTCGCTGTATAAGAGTGTGTTGCAGACTGCAGTAGGCTATTCCGAAATTAATCTTAATCAATACGAGCTTTTGCCCGCGGCTTCGCTCGCGTTAAGAAGTATTATTATATACAAACTTTCATCCCCTATTTTAAACCCTTGGAGGTGGAATTGATCAAAATCCTTTCTTAGCGGATGCGTACGTCATAACATCTACCTGCATGCAAAATTTCAGCCCGATCCGTCCAGTGGTTTGGGCTGGTGGGCGCATTCAAGCAAACATACTCTTCAGGTTTATAATATTAAGTATAGATTTTTTTAAATTATGACAAACTCGAGCCTCGATCTAAAAGACTATGAAAAGGCTCATAATCATGGGACGATGCATGGTATAATATTATGGTAGTGATGATGATGATGATGAATCTAATTTGCATAGTAGCATATGCTTTCCGTTCTTAAAACAACGCCGAAACTCCCAAACTTGTATCTATAAAGAATCAGGAGTTCTCTCAGCACCTTCCGAACCACGGTATACCAGGTATACCTCGGTGCAAAATCTTACTTGTTTGTAGCATATGCTTAGAATACTTCTCACGAAACCGAAGTCACCACATGTTTCCCCATAAATTTTGAGGAGTTCCCTCGATTACTTATGGATCCTTCATCTGATCACCACTTTTGTGAATATAGTACCAAATTGGGATGATACCCCACATACCAAAAGAAAAATTTTGAAAATCGGTTAACAAACGGCGGAGTAATCGTTGAACATAAGAAAACGAACATAAAACCTCCCTCATTTTGAAAGTCTGTTAAAATTGTAGCCTATGTGTTATTCTGATGTATAAGCTATATTATTGTAAAGTTTCATTAAAATCCGTTCAGTAGTTTTTGCGTGAAAGAGTAACAAACATCCATACATCCACACATCCATACATCTATACATCCATACATCCAAACAAACTTTCGCCTTTATACTATTAGTAGGATGAAGCCCTAAGCGGCCGCATCCGGCCGCGATAACAATAGATAAGCTATTGTGTCTCGTTATTCCACGATCGATGACCGTAGTGATTTGCATTCAAATGAAGGCAACTGCAACTTATTTTTAAACTCTGCACCTGGTTTTACGTTGTGCGATGGCGAAAACGTGATCTGATAGGCAACATATTTTGCAAACAAGAAACTATATTATAGGAACTACATTTATTTAGTTCCTATAAATTATAATATAGTTTCTTGTTTGTCAAACTATTTTGTAAGTTGTAACCAAATATATAATACCCTTGCTATACATATACCCCCTTACTAATAAACGCTGTATAAGCTTTGAATAGTTATACAGTGTTTTGTCTTCTTCAATCCAATTAAAAATGTCACTTGTGTGACAGGAACAAAACACTGTATAACTATTCAAAGCTTATGTAACAACGTTTATTAGTAAGGGGGATAATTTTTATTAATATTATATGTATAGCAAGGGTATTATGTATATTTACAACTTACAAAATAGTTTTTTTTTGTAAATGGAACAACAATATTTTCGTACTTAGTTATAAATAGGAATGACCATCAAGACTTGTCTCTACATATTAATATCTCAGCCACGACTTGAAATGTTCGAAAATTTTACCGGAATTTTTTTTTCCTTTTTTCCTCATCATATTATGTCATTTTCATTTGCTAGTTGTTAGCTGGCTATCATGATTTTAGCCTTAATGTATATGTAACATATATATTATTATGTCATATTAGTAATCCCTTTAGTCCTTTACCTCTTCAATCCTGCTTCCGAAAATTTCCGATTTCCCAAGAAATTGTGTTGTATTCAAGCACTATTTTTGTTTGATCTATGATGTTCCATGTCACAGAGAGGGCACGAGGTAAGCTCGCGATGAATAGGTGACCTTGTTTCCAAAAGCAAGGTGAAGCTAACCTGACCCCTTTATCACGGTATGGCTTGATAAAAGCCTGTAACCTTCTAGAACCTACGAGTATATTCCTCACTATAAAGTCTAGTCTCATAGCTATTACGGTAGAATCCAAGTATATTTCGGCATGCGTTGCCACTTGCCAGTCTTGACACCGCTACAGATTATTGTAAAACAGCTTATTTAATTTTATATTCTCAAGTCAGTCAGTCATTAAATAAGCGGGAAAACAAATCACAAGGCAAGCGCAAAGACGTCTTTGATTCGGTAAAGGAAAATAAGAGAAGTATTGAGCCGATTTCTTCTTTCGCGGCACGAATAAGTGCGCGGATTGTTTGTTTGGATTACGATTTACACTTTATCTTTACTGCTCAGCATTTTCTTCGTTTCTTTTCGCGCATAAATACACAAGAATCCGGCAATTCTCGAGTCTCGACTTTCACATGTGACGCTTCACGCTAGTTATACATTTTTGGCTAATCATCAGCGCTACATTTTAGTCTTACATAATTATTGTTTTAAAAGTGTCAACAGAACAGGTAGAAAGTCTAAGCTACTATACTTTCATCTAAAATGGGAATTTTTGTAACTTGAATAAACGCGACTGTGTCATTGCGTTCTCTTATGTCCGCACTCAGAGGGATATTGATTGTCCGTAAGTCCGTAATTTAATAAACATATCAACATAAGCTCCACGCATTTTCTGTCAAACAGCTATTAAATTAAATAAGTTATTGTTTAATGTCTCTGAGAGACCCGTCCGTTACTACTTACTACCATTGCAGTGTACGCTTGCAAAGTGCACTGCATTACCTACATTATGGTGGCTATATTGATATAGGAATGGCGACAGGTGCACATGGCGTGCTCGTTCGAGCGTTATCGCTCCGGATATAGGGGTGACCCCCTGCTGTTGATTATACCTGTAGGCTGTACATAGGTAGATGCATTGCAAACTCCGGGAAACGCCTCAAGGACGATCTACCTGACGGCCAACGGGTGGGTACTTGAAAACAAATAACCAGACAAACCTTAACTTGAGGGAAACCCTAGCGCGCAATACGATTTACCAATTTTCTATCTTAAATAATATGAATTGGGTAATTACTAGATTTGGTAATAAAGTAATAGTAGTAAAGCATAAGTAGTAAAGGAAGAAAGTAGAAACATGACGCCAAATAATCACATGGAAGAAAATATGACTATTAGGGCCTTCAGCTAGCAGAGGCCTAAAATCCAATGTCGGGTTACTTTTTAGCTTAAATTAACTAACTGTGAAGCTCACAAGAACTGAAAAAAGCCTTATGAGCATTGCATCACTATCACTAAAATTAATTATTCCTGTCAGATTTTAATAGTTTATTCTTGCCCACATTCAAGCACTAATTTATGACGTTATAAAAGTTTTAATATCTGGAAAACAAAGAACACACAAGATACAGTATAATCGTACGGTTTGTTTGTACACGGGCCACAGCTATTGCCGTGTGTGGGCTTCATCTTGGAGTAGATAAACAAACGAAAGAACGAATGGCATCTCCTTCAACGAATTATCATAATCTTATTAGTTTGTTTGAACAGAAGAGTGTTTGTTTTGAATTATTATGGTGCGTCTTATCTTAGCACTTGAAAATTGAAATAAAGTATCTGTTTACTTGAAATATTATATAGGGGTGGTTCTACAAAAATTGGGTAACTTTTAGGGATATTTTGTTTACTGTAGTTGATACTTGATACCCTACTTGGTACCTATAGGCTATAGGTACCAAGTAGGGTATCAACTGTTTTGTTTTAGACATAAACGGAAGTCTGAAAGTAATATAGGTACGTTGTTCAAATATACTAAAAATACGTCTAAACTCTACCATTTCTTTTTACATGGTAAATGCATTACGCATCCCCGGCGGATTGGGGACATCGGCCGGGGTATGTGGGACTCCGAGGAACTACCCACTAAAACCTGCTGCTCCTGCATGGTGCTCCACTCACCGCTTAGGCAAAGTTACGGGCACGATCAACCCACCGCAACACCTCTAAACCTCTACACCTCTACCATACGGCATACTCATTAAAACATGACATTCGGTGGCCCCACGATGATATTATGCGATAACATGCTCATCCTATTATTGAAAAACTCTACCAAAGTCCAGGCCCTAAACTCTCTCCATAATATTATGACAGTACGTAGGCTGTGACATAGAAATACCAGCCGTGATAACGCATCCCCATGTAGTTTATCTCTACTCTCTACGTGACACGGCGCAGGTATCCGGAAACCTGTTTTTTGTGTGGGCGCATAGTGTTGCACTCACTGTTTGAAGATGTGCGTTAAATATCAGTTAACAGTTGCACACACTTTGAAGTGCAATGCACGAAAGATTGATAGTATGCTATTAAAATTACACCACATACTGTAAAGAAGAAAGTATTAAGCAAGGTTAAGTAATCTCTCCCAAAACTTTTTGTGGGGCATTTATGGATAAAATAGTAACTTGAAATTACTTACCAAGAAGTTAGTAATTCTAATTTCTAAAGGAAATTTAAAATTTCTTTACAGTAATAAAGGATAGTTTTTTTTAAATTATGACATATACTGCTATATCTATACTAATATTATAATTCTGCCGAGTTTGTTAGTTTGTTTGTTTGTTTGTTTGAACGCGCTAATCTCAGGAACTACTGGTCCGATTTGAAAAATTATTTCAGTGTTAGATAGCCCATTTATCGAGGAAGGCTATAGGCTATATTTTATCACGCTAAGACTAATAGAAACCAAGAAATAGAGGAAAGTGTGGAAAAAACGGGGGGAAATTATTTAAAAGGGCTTATTTGAACGCGCTAATCTCAGGAACTACTGGTCCGATTTGAAAAATTCTTTCAGTGTTAGATAGCCTATTTATCGAGGAAGGTTTGAAGGTTTTGAGATGAAATTACATGTCCTGACTGACTGACTGACTGATTCATCATCGCTGAGCAAAAACTGTAAAAGTTACAACCACGAAATTTGGTGAGTAGGGTTGTTTTATTAAGTAGACACCCACTAAGGAAGGAATTTTGAAAATTTTACCCCGAAAGGGGTGAAATAAGAGTTGAAAGTTTTAATGAAAGTCCGTCATTTCTTGAGTTAGAAACATGAAACTTTATTTTTGGGTTACTGATTAAAAATGAATGGATACGTATTTAAGTGTTTTTGGAAATTCTACCCCCAAGGGGGTGAAATTGGGGTTGAAAGTTTGAATGAAACTCCGTTATTTCTTGAGTTAGAAACATGAAATTTTATGTTTGGGTTACTGGTTAAAAATGATTGGATACGTGTTTAAGCGCTTCTGGTAATTCTACCCCAAGGGGGTGAAATTGGGGTAGAAAGTTTCAATGAAAGTCCGTCATTTCTTGAGTTAGAAACATGAAAGTTTATTGACGTTTGCGTTTGACGTTTGCTTAAATAGGGTCCGTTTTTACCCTTTGTATAAGGAACCACAAAAACAAAAAGGAGAAAACTATCCATCTTTGTTATTATACTATGTTAACGCGGATGAAGTCGCGGGCAACAGCTAGTAATACAATATATAGCAGTATTATCTCATAAAAGAACTTACGGGAGTAAACGTTCTCAGATGGGTTATTTTTTAACTCAATTTAAAAGCAACAACTACTGCTAGTACAATGCAACCACCCATACTTAACTACGTCATACGTGCTCTATTAAAAATGTTCCGACTCCTGAGCCCTGAACTACCATAACTAGGTTTAATCAAGAATGCACAACCTACATCCTCGCTAATGATGTGGATCAACTCTTCCGACCGTTTTGAATTATATAGGTCTTTGTGGTGCTCGGCCTCCGTTTATTTTTAATAACGATTCAAGGCTCGAGCGGTGGCTAAATTACACCCTTTTAAACTTCCATTTCACCGCTTCATCAGGTTACGAAGCCCGCAAAGGTTGACCCCAGAATAGATCGTTTTATGGTCGTGTACGCAAACGTATCACGACTCCATAGTTTTGGCGAGGCTGGCTTTACAATGAGCGTCCGCGTCATTCTTATTCCGGCCGTACTTTGTATGCATGGTCGGAATATAAATGACGATTACCTGCCCAATGATGATGATGGTATAACGCTGGTAATGCTCCTCGAGCTCGTCCGTTTTTAATTCGGTCGGTTAGTGGCGACATTGGAATTAATTTGTATGCAAGTTTAGAGAGCTTCCTTCGTGTCGCGCCGTGGTTGAATCGTTTTGCCCTCTTAAATTAACATGCGAAAAGGAGAATTGGTTGTGATTATTCCACGAAACAGACGACGCGCGACGGAAAGAAAAGGGTACATGCGAAAGGCGTCAGTCGCATGGAGATTGTTTATAAGGCATTAAGTTGATGAATTGACGTAGCATAATGAAGAAATGGTAAATTAATAGCCAATTAATGCTTTGATTTATCAAGTGATAAAGAATTTATTAAATGCTAATGCAATTATAGAAGTGCTTGTGAGATGGCATCGTGAGAATGCTTTGATTAAAGGAATTAGATTAAATGATACGTGTAAGCGAATGAACGCTTCCATAGATACGTAGCTCGCATAAACAAATCACACATGCAGTCTATGTTTATTCTCTGATACTCTTAGAGTAGACGCGTCACTGAGATTAAACTATGTATCAAGTTACTTAATCAAAAATGCGAGCCAAATAGCTTCTACATAATGTGGTATGTGTACAATATCAATAAAGTTCAATTTTACTTGATTCCTGTCTAACATTAATCAAGGAATAGAAGGGTTCAAAAATAATACAAGTGCTCAAAAATACCACTATTTGATCCGTACGTACTAATAATGAAAACAATGATATAAACGTTATAAAATATTACAACTCTTACGTTACCTACTTGATTATAATAATTAAAGTAACCGGTTTCACTAGTTTCATCATAACGCATCCCATTAACGTGGTATAAGTGTTGCATAAGTGGTCCTTATGCTGGCCCTTTTGTTCACAACTGACCCACATTGCGCTTAGCTGGAGACTTAACGGATCTGAAATAGGGTTACTAGTTTGAAATACTTGGCATATCCAATATACTTTAATCCTTTGACATCAATTAGTAATTGATGTCAAAGGATTAAAGATTTGGATTACCAAGGACTGTTTCCAACTAATACGTGTTAATATTATTTTCCTTCTATTGATCATATTTTAATAACATATCTAGTAACTTCTTATTTTTTACGCAACTGGAAGATTTTTGATGATCCGGAAGAAGAAAATTAACGAGATCCATAACTATTTGCTATAGTCGATTTCACGACTTCAGAGAAAGGAAGTAAGAACAATAGATATTTCGCACATAATGGGAAATATCGCAAAAAATCTGAGCCCTGAGATCTGAATCTGAGAGTTTATTAAGTATTAAGTTTCAAGAAAAGTTGTGTTGCAATTTGTTTTGGGTGTGTTTTAAAAGGTCTTGCTAAACCAAACGAGTTGAACTTTACTGGTTTTGTTAACTAAGATTAGGCAATACGTTAGAAATGAAAACTCGAAACCGTTATAACGTGTACTTAAGAGAGTATCAGAAGAGCCAAAGAAGAAGCGCAAGAAAATGATTATTTAGTATTAAATGAGAAAAACTGCATGAGATGATTCATTTGTTCGTGTGCAATGTGAATGTCGGAAGATTTCGACTTAACAGATGGCAAGGATGAAGATTGAAGATGTTGCAATTTCGGCTATCTGCCGACTGTCACACAAGCTGAGCATTTTTTTTGAAAATATATCCCAGGGGTGTAATTAAGATCCTTGTGAAGGTATCTTATTTTTTAATGCAAATCCAAATTGGATGAAATAAGTGTGACTAATCTAACTATTTCATAATTCATTCTTTGATTTAGCGGAAGAAAATCTTATTTTTTAATGCAAATCCAAATTGGATGAAATAATTGTGACTAATCTAGCTATTTCATTATTGATTCATTTCATTTAGCGGAGGAAACAACAATAATTAAAGATTCCATTAACTAAATACACAACATTACATCTCCTTTTGATGGGTTTGTTGAATTTAAAGTAACATCAATAAAATAACCCACTTTCCAACTGTTGAGAAACTTCCTTAATTTGTATTTCGTTTTTAGAAACCAGAAATGTACGTCCCTAATTCGGGACCATTTTTCCGGCGCTACCGTTGTCAGTTTCCGTAACGAAATGAAATGTAACATTTGACCTAAATCTTGAATACCTTTTCGTCACTGAAACAAATTAGTTGTCACAGAAACTAGAAAAGTGGCAAGTGTACGGTATTCCAAAATGAGAAATAACACACCTTTTAAACGTTTTCATGAAGAATTTAAAGGACTGACCTTGCTGATGTTGATGTTCATTGGGCTGATTGAAGTGAAACCAATAAATAATTTAAGCTCTAATAAACTACCGTAATCGTGGCAGGTATGTATTTGAACCGCGCCGCCTAAAGTATTCCAGCTCGAGTAGGTCCTCATAAATACAGTGACTTCGCCCACGCGTTCGATACTGTTAGAAACTGGAATACAAATTCAAGACTTAATTGTACATTACTAAATTATAAGCCTTATTCTGATTAATCCAGACTTATATTGCGCTATTAAGTATTGAACCTTGTGGGATTTTGGGGCGTAATGATGCCTTTGGCTAACAAAGCAGTATGGGCACGAAATACGATGTCGTCAGACAAGTTTGAAACGGGTTTTTAATTTGGATTAGACCTAGTTGCACTATGGTTTTGAGCAGAAAGTTGAACAGCTTATGAAACTGTGGTTTAAGTTTAAGAAACTGTGCTACGAGTTTAAGTGGATATCATAATTTATAATATAACTGAACTAACTGTGAAGCGCTTAGCAGTACCTAGTTATTTATCCAAAATATTAATTATAATTTTGCTTAAAAGCGCGTCACGATAGTGATAAATGATAACTATGTTTTGCTTATTGAATCTTGTTAAAACAAAGGCGGTGAGTTATGATCCAACAGAAGATTTAACAGCCATAACTGTACACATACTGGATTGTGTCGTTTGAACTTTGAGTTTGGGTGCATTGCGCAAATTGGTTCGTGAATGTAACATTTACCAACCTATTCTTGCATATCAATGAGTGATGAAAAGTTAAAAGTACATTCATACCAGTCTTTTTGTGAAATTCTTAACATGTTATTGATTGAAGTAAAAGGGCTTTTGCCTGTGATTGAGGAAATTGGACTCTCGGTAGAGAAACACTCTTCTTGAAATAAAATTGTATTATTTCCGAGGGTGGATGAGACTATAACGTGAACAAGTTATGTAGAGAACCAAGCTGCCAAATATTTATCAGAGTTGTACTTAACTTTAGCTTGAAACTTTTTCGCAAACTATCTAGATATTTAAAATGAAATAGGCTTTTAATATGCAGAGCTTTTGTTGCATTAGGATGTTGGCTACGGACGTGGAACGGAACTGCGTTTCCTTTATTTTCCACTTGGTCGACTCCGACGCAACCCCCTGCGAAGCTCTCCATTGTTCTGGCGCAACGAAGCTTTGCAGAGCTTAAAGTTAAATATGATAACTTTTATCTACGTGAGAGCGTTTGCTCTAGACTCTAATGTAGAGTCGGAATGGTGCGTCAAAACTATGTGGGTCCTCACCGCCCTTTTAAGTTATTCTTCAAGGCGTACTTACTTTAAGCGATCATAGATAATTTACTTCGGATAAAATCATTTGTAAAAACGTCTTTGAACTTTACCTTCAAGATAAGTAAACAAACCATGTTCAAATATTTTAATATCATTTAAATCATCTTCAATGTCATAGCGACCTGACATAACTAAATATTTATTTCAAACATCTCTCGGTCGGAAGATGTTTCCTGTAATATAACTGTTGGCAGCACTCTGTTGATACAAATGTCCGTCTTGTTGATGCCAAGAAAGTTCATTTCTCCTGCTCCAATACAAAGTTTACAGAACTTACGCGTTGTATTGTTATTGCATTGTCAATATAAGTAGGTAGGTAGGTAATTTAATTCCTGTAGGCTTTACTGCAGCAGCCTTATGATGACAAGCATGGAAGTGGTTTCCGCCTACGGATATATCTAGACAAGGTAAGAGATTAATTAAAGAAATCATATCGTCATAATTTGTCGGTATTTCTATATTCAATGGCTATGCATACTTACAGCAATATAATTGTTAGTACTTGGTAGTCGGTACATACTGTACACACAATAAATAAAGAGCAAGAATGACGCAAGTTACGTTTATCGATCAAATATTGTTTGTTCCAGTTTCTTATCAACTGAATAAATAGTCAATTTTTCGTGCAGGCTTTGGTTAATTCAATCAAGTACCTTGTTATAAAGTTATTCAACCTAACTCTCCTGTAATCTCATTAAAAGTTTAACGAGTTTCACATCTGTCGAAAGTTCTATTCATAGCAGACTGCAGCGTCAAATATTTATCAGAATTCAGAAAACTGTATGAACTGTTTCATCCCAACCAAAGCTTTTGTAGCTAGATGTTGTAGGGTTTTTGTAACCTTGCAATAAAATCAATATTGTGTTTTGGATGCAAACTCACTGGAATTGAATTGAAAATTGAAAAAAATTTACTTACTGGAATGAAAAAATAAATTGAATTAAGCGTTCGTGTTGACGCTAAACCTTTTCAATATTAGCTGCGTAGCTTTAGGCTATACGTAGATAATTCATATATTTCATGGATGATTCAATAGGGTTTTGCTTCAGAACGACATTACTAACCATATTATTAAAAGTAATATTTCTTGGGCAAAACTTAATCATATTTTACTCTGCCTTATAAGTCATATTAAGTAGTAAATATGATTTTTAATACTTCATTGTGATTTGTGCTGGCTATGTTTAAATCAAAATCAATGTTTTTAAATAGCAAAGATATATATTCCGCATAAAATATTACTTTATTTTAGCTCCATTTCTTTAGTTCATACACAGATGTAATAAGCTTTAAAAATAGATGTGTCATGTGCTCTCATCGATATAACCGATGCGCGACTTCCTCCGCGTTCACGAAGACGCGTGCCATAATCTTCACGCACGTGCTACATCAATAAACAAAACGACAACACAAATATTATGACGAGTTTGTCACACTCAAGTACTATCTTCCGTTTATCAATCAAGGAAGTCCTTTTAAGCTGGGCTCAATAACGGCGTTTTGAATCTGTAACATTATGGTTCTGATGCTTAAACCTCTTCGTGTCAAAGTGCAGCAATCAAATTCTTATAACCTCAAGTATACATCAATTAATTAAAACTAGATGTAATTAAAAGGCTAGAAATCAATAAACTCCGATTCAAAACGGCAGATCGTGTCGGGTTGGATAGGCTCCTCGTCGTATTTATCAAAATGTGTCGCGTCACCTGGGTGCTTGAACTTCGGGATATACGGCGCCGGCATACGACAGTTTAATACGGCTTCCCAATCGAGCCCCCTGAACCATCTGTGATTTTTGTAATCCATCACACCGTTCTTCATCACGCCGAAACGCTTAGTGATGTCAATCTGAAGAGTATTCCTTATCAAATCCCTTAAATCCAAAGTGAAACAAGATGGACATTTGTATCTTGCGGCTACGATCTTCTCGTACGTCTTCATAGGCTCGTTCGCGTAAAACGGAGGATATCCAGCGTTCATTTCGAACAAAAGTACTCCAAAAGACCACCAATCCACCGAAAACCCGTAACCCTTGCTTAAAATTAATTCGGGTGCCAAATACTCCGGCGTACCGCATAGAGTCCACGTCCTCCCGTGTAACACTTTACAAAATCCAAAATCCGTTATTTTCAGATACCCATTCTTACTAATTAGAATGTTTTCTGGCTTCAGGTCACGATAAACTAAATTACAGAAGTGCAAGTACTCTAATGCCAGAATCACCTGACTGGCGTAGAACTTCGCTAGCGGCTCATCGAATTTCCCTAATCTACGTAAATGCGAAAACATTTCACCACCCGGTACGAACTCCATTATAAAGTAAATGTAACTATTATCCTTCAGACTCATTTCCATTGAAACTGTAAATGGAAACCGTATGGCTTCTAAAATGCGTTTTTCGTACAGCGTATGCTCCACTTGTTTCATCTTTACAATTTTTTCCTTCTCTAAAACTTTCATTGCGTAGTATTTGGAGGACTCTTTGTGAAGCATCAAAATCACCCTTCCGAATGCACCCGTTCCCAGCGTTTTTACTCGCTGCAGTTCCTCATACGATATGTTTGATTTGCTTTTGCCACACCACCGTTCATCAAATTCTTCCTTAAGCTGCTTCAAATATTTGGTATACCGCTGCTGCTGCTGTTCAGTATAACCATCGCGTTTTTCTGACGTCGAAGCAACATCATGCAGCTCTTTTGAGCCCATTTTACAATACTGCGAATTATCTAAATTATGTTTGACAGTCGAAGCCTATTAGATTTTTTATGATCACTGCCCTCGTAATATTCAGTTTTATTGGCAAAGTCTCGTTTATTGTAGGTTTGTAGTTAACTTGGGGTAAACAGGGTGAGTCGGAACAGCTGAGGGGAGGCGAATTGAATCAGCTGTGCTGGGGGTGACACCGTGGCGGGCGTTTGTCGTCCCGACTTATGTATTGATTTGGGCACATGTGAAAGTGCCGTACCGGCGAAAATATTTTGGCCTTCCGATAAAAAAGTAGAAAACCTGGATATTTACAATGATACAAATTGGGAAGAAAGAAAGTATCGGATAGACAAAAGTTGAAACACTAGAAAAGGTAAATTGACAACAATACAAATGTGAATCCCCGTGTGTACGAGGATAACGCAGATAATAATATACTTAGTAAGTAATGCGTAGCTTACTTCGCGTTTTCCTGTTTTTCTATTTACAATGACTGTTTTAGGTTTATATCTAAGGTCTATTAACTAGTTTGATATTATTAATAATACAGGAGTAGGTAACCTATATACTATGTTTTATACTTATATAGATGTATGTTTTGAAATATTTTGCACGTGTCATCTTATATGAATGCCTGATTTAATCGTACTAAAGAAAGAGGTTCGGCTCACTTGCATTGAAAGTCACGAGATAAGAATCTTGATAGAATTCCACCCATATTCATTGTTTCATTAAAATCGTCCTCATTACTTAATGTTCATCATCAATAACATAGGTACCTATATCATCAGTACAGTAGCCTTGTTCTGGTGTCGAGTGTCGACTGTCGTGATTACTCATAATGTGTAATACAGTAACATGAGCCTATTTCCATATTTGTCGGTGCTTAAAATCTATTAACGGTACATTGTACAATAGACTACATTGATCCGCCAAATGAAGTACTTCTAATCCTACTAATATTTTAAAAATTAAAAGGATGGTAATTAAACAATATTAATTCTACTTTAGACGATTTCAGCCTAATTATTTTGCATTCGAATTGCGAATGCCTTAAATTCGAAATATTGTGCAGCGCACAAGGCATAATGTGCACGAGACAAGCCAAAGATCGTGGAGGATCAAATGAGCAAGACAGGCGGCAGTCTCGTCTGGGCTTTGTCTTCCAAATTCCAATTTGATTTATGTTCTAACTTCTACCGACAATAATAGAAGACATGAGTGGATGGCGTGGGACATTTTGTAATATATAAAGACAATTACTCACTTTTTCCCTTATAATTTGAAAAATTCTTGTAACTTACCTACTTTATCATCTGGCTAATATATCTGGCTATGAATAAAGTCGTCAATTATGCAAGAAACTAACATTTTCAAATTGCTACCTTCCCACTAAATCCACTGTTGTCTTCAATTCCAAGTAAAGTTTTGGCTAAAATTAAACACGTCGTTTGATTAATCGCGTCCCGAGGTCTACAGTATTTATACCTCACGTACTCGGTCCAATAGAAATCTTAACTGCCTATGTGTGTCAAGAGTAATAAAATATGCCATTATTTTCCGTTACAGTACAGTTAGAACGTATCAAGGAGAGTACAGCGATAATAATGCTAGTTGAATACATTGATGATAGTGTGTACATTGTTGGAATTCTTGATCTTGGAACATCTGCAGATTAGAATAATGACACATCGTGAGTAATATAACATTCTTATAATATAGTCTCCGATGCGCCTAAATTCGTTTAGCGCGCGGGAACTGTACATTTACTGCAACCAAAACTTCCCGTCTAATTCTAGAAAGTCTTCATACCCATTTAAATCGGTTCAGCCTGAAGGTATGAAGAGGTAACAGACAGGCAGCCAAAAAATAGCATTTATAATATTAGTAAGGATAATACTTGCAGTAAGAATAAAAACATTAACCTCTATTAACCTATTTGGTAAAAGATTACTTGTTATGAATCACGAGAAGCCTTTTTTGTCTTCTATTGTTTTATAATGGCTGTTAATAGCCGTGAGATAACATTCAGATCGCTTCACTTTATTTCCTCCCCCATCCACGCATTAAAGGTTTCACTTCTGTTTCTGTTTTTTTACGCTTTTAACGTTGTATGTTTGGTATGTAAAAACTATGGGTTTGAATGTTCAGGTTGGATAGTTTTCAGTCTGATATTTGAAACTAGACGTGCAGTTGGCAAACATGCAAGTTACTCTGTGAAATAGATAGGGCCGGCTTGTGTTGCGACACAAAAGTCTTCAAATATGACTCTCAGCGTCGGCCATTCAACTCTTATAATATGTATCCATGATCAGTCACATCTGAGCCACTAACTACCAAATTACACCGTTTCATTGTAATCGCAAGTAAATGTAAATTTCATGATTCGATCAAAGCTTGTTGATCATCCAGTCTTACGAACTTTAATTTCCTTTGACCTTTTGCCTAAGCGTCTAGTAGTTTACATTGATTACACGCCATTGTCAATTCGATCGGCGATTTTGCGTTCATTCGTAAATTATGTGCGGTCAAGGTTGCGGAGGCCGGCGGACTTGGCTCGGCGTCAGCTGCACTATGACATCACTGTTAGACAAACTACACTGATTTAATTTACCACACTATGTACGCCAAGGCCCAAGATTATGGGCTTCTATAGCTTTTTATGTGTATATTTTATATGTATGTATTAGCTTTACTTGTAATTAAAATATAGTATATACTAGATGTCCCGCGCGGCTTCGCCCGCGTAAATTAGGAATTTTACAGAAACAGAAAAATAAAAAATAGCTTATGTCCCTACTCCCTTCTCCACTCTATATCTGTGCCAAATATTGCCATAAAAATTGCTCCAGTAGTTCGTAATTTCTAATACTTCCCCCGTTTTTCCCACATTTTCCTGCGTTTCTTCGGTCGTATTAGTCTTAGCGTGATAATATATAGCCTATAGTCTTACTCGATAAATGAGCTATCTAACACTGAAATAAGTTTTTAAATCGGACCTGTAGTTCCTGAGATTAACGCATTCAAGCAAACATACTCTTCAGGTTTATAATATTAGGTAGGTATAGATTTTTTTTAATTATCGCTTGACAAACTCGAGTCTCGATCTAAAAGACTGAAAAGTACCAATAACAGGGTCATTATAAGCTCATAAGTCATAAGTCATAACCATGGGACAATGCATGGTATAATATTATGGTAGTGATGATGATGATGATGAATGTAATTTGCATAGTAGCATATGCTTTCCGTTCTTAAAACAACGCCGAAACTCCCAAACTTGTATCTATAAAGAATCAGGAGTTCTCTCAGCACCTTCCGAACCACGGTATACCAGGTATACCTCGGTGCAAAATCTTACTTGGTGGTAGCATATGCTTAGAATACTTTTCACGAAACCGAAGTCACCACATCTTTCCCTATAAATTTTGAGTTGTTCCCTCGATTACTTATGGATCCTTCATCAGATCACCACTTTTGTGAATATAATACCAAATTAGGATGATACCCTATATACCAAAAGAAAAATTTTGAAAATCGGTTAACAAACGGCGGAGTAATCGTGGAACATAAGAAAACGAACATAACACCTCTCCCATTTTGAAAGTCGGTTAAAATTGTAGCCTATGTGTTATTCTGATGTATAAGCTATATTATTGTAAAGGAAATTACAATCCGTTCAGTAGTTTTTGCGTGAAAGAGTAACAAACATCCATACATCCACACATACATACATCCAAACAAACTTTCACCTTTGTAATATTAGTAGGAAGTAGGATGTATGTAAGAAACTTGGAATCTTAAATTGACCCACTTCCCGGGAGGTCTTCGATTTGGATGAAATTTTGCACACGCTCTGAGTTCTGATGACAATACATGACTAGCTAAGAAACGTCGTTACAAATCGAATATGGCGGCCTCCGAAGATGTCGGACAGGCTATTTGAAATGCACCCCATGAAATGGCCGTATCAAATGTAAGGGTTTGCTGTCAGGAATACGAAAAAAAGTCATATGACTGAAATCCAACATGGCGGACACCAAATATGGCGGATTGTCTTACTGCGTGCCAAAAGCGTGTTTTTAGTTTTTTTTAGCTCAATTCAACTTAAAGTACGAAAAACTAGTGAGCAGTTGGAACTGCTGGTACTAAATACTTACCTTGTTAGCTTTCCTTTAGTAGAATAATTGTAACAAGTTCTTGATTAATGTGGAATTTATTTGGACCAGTTTAGTCAACGATTCGAATACATGCAGTATTAGATAATACGTTAGAAACTTAGAACTGAGACAGTAGACACGTGCCCAAGAACGGTTATTTTCGAGGACACCACGCAAAAACTTGCCGGCCGTGTTGCGATAATCCTTGAACAGGTTATTTGCTTCGCAACTATTGCGTGATACTATGATAGCCTAGACGCTATGCGTATTCAAGACGCTCAGGAATAAATCGACGATAAAAAATAGACCAAACCGTTTAATAAGACGTAGAATATGGAAGAATAATGTCTGGATTACTTCGAAGACCGTGCTGTTACAGAAGTAGTAATTACAATGTTTAGTAAACATCGCCTGAATCAACGGAGGTAGTATTGTAGCCTATGGATAATTAAATTTTACAGCCCATAACCCCATACAGTTTAGTGGAATAGTGCTTAGGACTTGACATTTACCGCGCGGAACCAACTGCACGAGTGAAATTGTGAAATCGTAATGCGCCTTGAACATAGCGATCGCTTAGCCTTTCTACGAGGCAAAGGGTAATTCATGTGCTGCACGGAAGCGCCGCTCTTTAAATTTTAAATCCTCTATAAAGACCCAGGTGTGTCCTGCAGCTTTATTGCGAATGGAATTTCGACTAGCGAGATGCAAAGTGTAACGCATAGGTCCAATGAAACGAGGTCTATTTAAAATGACGGCTAATGCAGAGTTAGGGACAGTCGTGACTCGTGCCCCATTTTATACTTTACAATTTACATCGATCCAACTGCTTGACATACTTCCCAGTTCACGCCATCTCTTGTATTTCCTATTCCAGCCATTTAAAAGAACCATTACGTAGTGGACATCAATCAGTGTGTTTCTTATTCCTTATTTTTAATAATAATTCAATTTTAACATTTATTATTCATTAGTGTTTATAAGTGGGTTGACAACACAGGAACACAACAGGGAAAAATATCAAAGTTGTCGTTTGGAAAGGCAGAATAAAAGGAAAAGAGGAAGGGATGAACAATGAAAGTTTACAAACATTGGAATAATGTTTCCATAAAAGGGTGGGCGCTGTCCCGTGCGACTTTAAACATTTTTACATTTATGGACAAATGAAAGCTCTCCCTAAAAGGGCATCAGCTTTTATAAAAAGCGTGTGAACAAAGATAAAGCTCAATTACGTCACTTGAGACATATTATTAGATCGTAATTTAATATTTTCATTTTCAAATTTTTTAATTTTTCTGTAATTTGAAAATGATAGTTATTGAAAATGTGCCAACTTTCGCTGTAACCTTATTTCGTGTAAACTTATCGTTCACATTGACTGTAAACATCCCGTTTTAGTGTGTACGGTTAGGTAATAGTCGCTAATTGAAAGGCACAAAACATAAAACCGTTATCGTATGGTTGAATGAACAGTGACGCTATCTATGTATGGTACACTGTTAAGTACTTCGGCGTTTCATTTGTACCAATTACTCGAGCCGGTTCTACAAAAGCTCGTTCCCTTTGTTCCTTAAGTTGGTTTCTACTTGCTAGTTGTTGTTGAGTATTTTAAATTCGAGTTAAAGAGCAGACATTTTCTGTTTGAACTCCTAAGCTATATCCCAAGCATAAAAAAAAACCTTATTCTTATAAAATCCTGGCTTGACTCACAAGAAGATTATTATTAGGATGAGCTCACGACAAGAGTCATGGCCATAGGCTGTTAAACTAATCACTATACCTACTGTTCAAGTATTTGTAGTGATGATGATAAAAACTGTTTGTCCGTTATAAAAATAACCACCTTTTTGTCTCTTCAAAACACGCTCAATTTGCAAAGCTTGTGGCAGTTTTATAATTTTGTTTTAATCTATATCTAGTTGTGTGTTAAAAACTGATATACCTAATATACCGAAGTCCGAACTAGATCGAGTAACCTTTAAAAGGCGATCAAGTGTTCATTGTCATCGCGTGTCCTTTACTCCCCCTTTGACCCTTTGTAAAAATAATATCTTGACGAGAATAGCGTGGGCTTACTAAAGTGGATCAATATTATGATGGACCACTAACAGATGGGGAAGAAAAAATTTATTGTGAAGAAAAAATCTTGTTTGAAAGGTATTCATAATAATTTAGGAAGTCTACTTATATTAGAACATAATTTAGAAGCAGCAAAATTTTCTTAGAATGTGATCACTGATTAGTGACACTAATGTTACTTGAATATAAAAAATAAATACATAATATATGCAACATACGAAATAAACGTACCCGTTTAATTTCTACCACTTAATTAGTAGACGCCTGACTGCTTTAATACTCGAATAAGTTACCTGTTCAATATTATCTATCCTAGCTTGTTTGACGTTAATTGCAGGTCTAGTCTGAAGTATTTTAATCTAAAGTTGACCGTTTGCGGTGTTTGTAGCGACTAGCGAGTAACGAGTCGAGCTCTCCAGCTTGCGTTACATCATCCACTGCAGTATTAGCGAGCGATACTTCATCGATATCTCCGGCTTCTGCTATGCATGAGGTGCTTCGATCGCGTTTACCTCTGTCGCTCGATTTCTGTTTATATGTGGATGATTTTCTTTTCCTATCGTATAATTTTGCTCTAACGTTTTATAATTAAGTATGTAAGAGTGTATAGTGTATCGACTTGTGTAGGCGGTACAACTTATGATAACTGTCAAAAGGAGCATTATTTATATAGACGCTATCAGTGATGATAATGAAAATGAGGTTAAGCTGATACGCACTCTGTTTATAATTCGGTGAATTAATTGGGCATAATTCATAAACAAATTGGAGCGACGACGTTTGGATAGTTATTGATAGGCGAGTAATAGGCATATCAAAAGGTCGCTCTGTAGTCTGTGTCAGTCCCATAAACTCATGTGAGTCACGCCTATCAAGTGAGTAGTGATGTATTGTTATGACAGTTGATATTAAACAGTGAGATAAATCGTGAGATAACTTTATTATTTGATTAAATATGAAACTAATCTTATTAAATTGCACCATGCATAATTTGAATATTCACGTTGCCAATTGATACACAATTTATTACTATCATTGAGTCAATTTCTCTAGCAGATTTCATAAGAATGGTAAACAAGTGAAAGTTATACCAATGTAATATTGTATATTATTGTTAAGTAAAAGTGTAATCCAAGAAGCCTCGCCAATCTGCCACTGCAAACTGCGATACTATTAAATTTCAAAACGTAATACATTTAGCTAGCTAGTAGGAAGCTTAGGTAGGTTCAAGCAGCTTCCTCTACTATATGCAAACATCTTTCAAGAGCTACGTTACTCTTCTAAATTGATACATCCTTATAACCGTATCTATCATAATAAAGATAAAAAAAGTTGTTTCTGTTTTCTAACTGATTGTTTTAAAATCAATACTTTTCAATATTGGTGAATTTTACTGTGGATTAATTCAATCAGTTGTTTTTGCCCATTCCTCTTCAATCATGTTTTGTTCTTTTGAGATTTTATTGAGAGATTTTATATATATTTATTAATCTTCATTGTTTATGAGTTATGACATTCTATAGAATTTTTTTTTCTTACGTTATCAAACAAGCAACGCCTATTGTCACTGCACTAAAAAACCTTTTACGACATCTCTACATTAGTGAGATTACAAAAAAGTAGGTCGCTTAGATGAATGAATAACTAATACTTATATAAATTATGCAGTAGCACGCGATTTTGTTTCATTTACTCTGGAATTTTCTTTCAAATATTTTTGTTCGTTGTGCGATGAACAGATAAACGTTTTAAGGCCGTCGCAATTTCTCGGTGAAACTTTTTATCTTGCGGAAGGGGTATTTTTGTATTGCTCTATATTACATTTCCAATTACGACGAGATATTGTCAAACAGCTACCGCCATTAATCAAGGCGTATTCTCTAAAATGTATGCAATTAGAGAAACTATGTGTAATTTATAGCTCAGAAGCTTCTAAACTATCTGGACTGACTAGTTTCTTGACATTGGAACATGTGGTGCAGGATTCCACCGTACGACGCTGAGTATCCTCGCCTTGACTATTTTTAAATTATACGTTTGCATTAGTTACATGTTCATAAATCAGATTTATTGTATCTATAAAGTTTCAACTTTCGTCTCAAAAGCGTTTTGTTGCGACCATTAATTTGCCTCTTCGAAAGTAAAAGCTGTGAATCTAAATAGATGTTCAGAAATAGATTCTCTTACGTCTTCGTTGTTATTTGTAGTAGTAAATTTAATGAAATGCATTTCCCCATCAGGGTACGAGGCGAACATGACGTATCGGTAAACATTGTAATGTTATAGTTAATTACACTTTATGTTTACACGGGAGAAGTTTATAAACTCGGCAACCGAGTGTGCTCTAATAGCAGGCATTAAGAAATCCCAGCTGCAACTTGAGTAATATACGTAATATAATCTCACCACAACAAACTCTTAGGCGAGCCGGTGCCAACGAACCCTTAACTAGTTTTCATAATAATATCCTGCGTTTGTAAAGCTTCCTGAGCATTACGCATTATGTAAGCTATAATCTTTCTTACAATGCCTCGAGTTGTCTTCTTTTGCAATATAAAATTCTCTTGTCATGGTGCTTTTAAAATATCACCTCCGAAACGGCTCGACCGATTTACATTCAATTTTGTTGACGACGCTAAGAAAATAACCATTATTATAATCTATGTTAAGACAGTTTTTCTCTTTGTTTCAGATCTCTCAAAAAACAGATTTAGTGAATTGCCCGAGGAAGTGACCACATATATTTATTTAGAAAAGTTATTAGTCTCACAGAACATAATTAGAAGTATACCGGAGACCGTGGGTGGCCTGCAGTCTCTGACGTACTTAGATCTAAGGTAAGTGTTTTAATCTCTATAATATTATACAGTATCTCTTTAAAATTTTATTCAATAAGTTATAGACATAAGAGAACTGCTTTGGGCATCTATTAATTGAACTACTAAATATGGTACTAATTAGGGAAAGCATTATGTTTTTTTGTAAAATTGTCGGCATTTAAAACAATTTAAATTATTCAGTTTAATATTTGATGGTGGAAGATATACTTATTTCATAAGTGTGATATATGTTTGATAAAATAATAATAAAACTAGAGACTGAGTTTTAATTGGATTTATATCCTAGAACTTAAACCTTACAAATAACCACCAAAAGTATAATATTATAATTTATAACCTACGTGTTTTTAACCTAATTATTATTATAATTGAGCATTCTTCAAAACTTGCATCATGTCCATTTTAACATTTAACCGACTTCTCTCGGGAACGTTCTTCAAATGTGGCAGAAGTGACAGCAGGAACATCTTCTCAGGGTCGTCGGGTTCGTACCTCATCGGCTGCGACTCGACGTTGGCGAACGCGAAGGACTCTTCCCCGTACGGATTGATGTTCGCCATAGGCTGCGCATCTACTGTTTCGACGTGGTCGCTAGCTACGCACCCGCTAGTGTCCATTCCGTCGTCGTCGTTGTCAGATTCCCTGTACAGTTTTATTTTTGCCTTCGCTCGAAAACCTACTTTGGGTTTTTTGTCCTCGTCAGATTCGCTCGAGTTTCCGCCGGTTCCATTGGGTACTTTGCCACCTCTGTGCTGAACGCACTTCGCCAAGAATCGCAATCGTTCGGAATGCGCGTACGGATGTTTCCATTTCTCCGGGTTGGCGGCGTATTTTATGTATGAATCTCTGTAACCCTTCCATTTCTTCTGAATATGCAGTTCTGAAACAATAAAATTTTGCAAATATTATACATAACTATATCACACGAAATCGTTAAAATATACATGTTTAGGAAGTACATCCGTACTAATATTATAAATGCAAAAGTGTGTCTGTAATCTGTATGTCTATCTGTCTGTACCCTGTAACCTCTTCACGCTTAAAGCGATTTTGATGATTTGGTATGGAGACAGTTTGAGTCCCGAGAAAGGAAATAGGATACTTTTTTCTCGGAAAATGTACGGTTCCCGCGCGACAAACTTATTTCTGCGCAACGGAGTTGCGGACGTCCTCTAGATTACTGGAGACAGTTTAATATGCTGTAATAAATGCACCAGCACCGACAACAAAACCGTCGTCTGTAAATTGTGAGTGATAGAAATTATCATTGCGGAACTAGCGATCGTAAAATATAAGTCGCGCGAAACCTCCGCGCTGTGTGTACTACAAAGACAAACAATATGACAATTAATGGCAAGTAATGACATTGACATTTGAAATCCGTTATCCGATTTTCGACTCTATTGAAAGAGCGTCGAGTCGTGGTCGAGTCCTAATTACCCGGAGTGATTGACGCGACATTATCGCAACTGTGGAGTTTCGGCGCGTATAGTCGTTAGTCGCAATCCGCAACTTCCCGTTTTACTATAATATTATTATCTTCGATGTTGCTGACCCTACATCGCTGTTACTAAATGAACGCCACTGGCCACCTCACCTAGTTCTCGAATCTCGCTCTTCGTCAGTTGCGCGTCGCCAATCAGTTCAGTAATGATATCTTGCCACAGTTTGACGCGGACTTTCAATGGTCTGTAATCCTTGTGGTCCGGGTCCCAAAGGCCCGGGCGTTTCTTCACCGCTTCTATCAACTTCTCCGGATCATATTCAAAGAAGTGACTTGCTGTTTCCGCCATTATGGCACTCGAAGCGCGCGAATAAACGGCGCGAACACAATACGCGCGAACGGTGGGCGCCGGGCGACTGACGCGCGGGGGGACGCGTTCGGCTCGCTTCGCATGCGGCAAAATGGCCGCGCGGTTGTACTGTAGGCTCACCACGTTAGCTAGGAACGTAGGACATGCTTCACAAAATTAACGAAAACAATGCTCAAGCTCTTTGGGCCTTTTTAAATGGCACGGCCACAGCTCACAGCCCAGAAAAATAACAAATTATTGCACATACCTACATATTTTTATTTTTAAGTCACAACTCACAATCTACACATAATATTATAAAACAAAGTCGCTTTTTTCCCTCATGTCCCTTTGTTCCCTTTAATCTTTGAAACTACATAACGGATTTTGATGATTCTTTAGATGTTAGATAGCCCATTTATCGAGGAAGGATATAGGCTATATTTTATCACGTTAAGACTAATTGGAGCGAAGAAATGGAGGAAAATGTGGAAAAAACGGGGAAAATGATTTGAAAGGGCTAACTTGAACGCGCTAATCTTAGGAACTACTGGCCCGATTTGAAAAATTCTTTCAGTGTTAGCCCATTTATTGAGGAAGGTTATAGGCTATAGTTTATAACGCTAAGACTAATAGAAGAGTGTGGAAATAATGAGGGAAATTTTTATGTTATTTGGCACCGATAAGAAGTAGACCATGTGAAGGATCATAGTAGGCTATCGATTTAATCATTTTTTTCATCGGCTATATATTTTATACCCGTGCGACGCCGGGGCGGGTCGCTAGTATAATATATATTATTATATACATTTTCGGAAATTGTTTTCTTTCAAGTGTGTCCCGTGTGTCCTCTTACTAACTAATTACTTAAGACTAAAACGGGGCATTTCCCCTTGCTTTTAAGTTTAACCCATCAATTCCCAAGCGGCACCCGGCTGTCGCATACCAATTGAAAATCTATTGTTTCTGCGATCCCTACCATCGAGGTATTGCCATGCATAATATTATTCTTGCATGTTTTATGATCCAGATAAATTAATAAAATTTTCTAGATTACCATTTCCCTTAAATACAATAACAACATAAAGGGCAAAGAACTAAAAAGTAAATTAATAAATTATACTAAATATTATCCGTCGTCTAAAAAAAGACTGTGCACCCTACAAAAGCGTCTAGGTATCGAACGGGTCGCGCGGCGAACGGGAGGGACGCGCGGTATGCCCGCGCCGCGCTCTACTCGCACTCCCGACCACAAGCCACAGGCCACAGCTCAAATGCAGCAGTTGTGTCGCGCGTTGAGCCAGACACGATATTAATATTATGATATTTTACCCCACTCGGTAAAGTAGGTACTAAATAATGTGAGATCTTAAATTAGATTAGATTTAACTTGGCCAGTTTCCATTAGTTACATCAGTCATTTTATAAAGTAATTGAACATTTTAATTCTGATAAAAACTGGGCAAGTTAAATCTAATCTACTTTATGATCTCATATTATTTAAACAACAGAAATTGTTACAGTTATTCAATAAAGCAAAGAAATAGATTTTAAGGACCCTGAGCCATGTAAGGCCACTCTAACGGGAAAATGATTGTTATAAGTTTATTAACTAAATAAATTAAGAAAACAAATTATCAAGTAATGCTCTGTTTAATAAGGTATCATGTTATAAATCTCTTTTTAACCTAGCTTCAATAGCCATTTAATAAACTTAAGTTTTGTAAAGCTCTTCCAAATGGCCTTGCAAGGAACACAGCTCCAAACAAGGCCAATATTATACATCAGTCGTTTAACTTGAAAATAGAGTTACAAGTATTTATTTATTTGCTTTTACTAAAACGACATTATAATTTCTTTCAATTAAGCAACACATTAAATGTTCAACATATTTGTATCATTTAAAAAAACTATAACAAACATTGCTTGAACATCATCTTTTAACTAAGAGTACATTAATGGAAATTCTTAAAAAATAGTATTAATGAGTATCACATTGACATCTTATAACTAATTACCAATGCGTTTTATAATGCAATCAATTTTTTTTAAATCTGAAATGGCCTTCTTATGGGCCCGTTCTTAATAAGGCCAAAATGTTCAATATGCGTGTATAAGTTTAATAATCTTAATAAGTAAAGATGTTATAAAAAACAGTATTATTTTAATTCTTACGGTACGCATATTTTATAACTAATACTAACTGTTTATATGTTAATGATTTTTAGATGTTCCTTGTAAAGTTCATGTTCCCTAGCAAGGCCAACTATCAAATCTTTGGTTGGGCCTTATAAGGAACCACCGGCCTTCCTAGGAACATTACCAATATTTTAACTTAAATCAAGGCATTAGTAGATTTTCTTTTATTAGTACTATACATATATACCTATACGACAATGCTCTGTAATTAAATTTGAGATAGATATAGGTTATGTAGCTAAAAAATAAAGTTTTTCAGGGTGCGGAAATTACAATTGTAACCTCGACAACCAAAGTCTACAAACAGTGAGATCTCACTGCCACAATTGCGGCGCGATCGAGTTGCCGCCCCGTTTATGGCCATAAGTTTGATGGATCTAAGTGTGTAATAGAAAGAATATGTGCTAACATGACGATAACTACGAATCTTTAACAGTTGGCCTTCAAAGGAACATGGCCTTACATGGCTCAGGGTCCTTATTATTTGTTCATAATGTTATTTGGTTCCTATATTATTTCGATTTTCCATAGAACTTGGCACTCATTTAGATCTCCATTATTTTTACGGCGAAGTCCTTAGACAAGCATAATGTTTGTATTGAACTTGGCTCTCCTTTTTTACATTTATGCTTTTGGTGGGTTATCATTACTTTGTAAAGAAAAAAATCCTAGCAAGTTTAGACGCCTCAGACGTGAACGCGATATGATAATGCAGCGGTTAGTGGGTCGCCGTGAACATCGGGTTCAACGACCGGAGATGTCACGGTCCCTCCCCCCCCCCCCCCCCCCCCCTCCCTCAGTCCCGCGGTAACAAACAGACAGACGTGTAAACAGGTGCATGTGCGTTTTTGTTGCGGGTCACAGTTATGATTACCATGTAGGTACTAGGTTCATCATGGAGTGGGAACGGTGGAACCGTGGAACTACAATCTACATAACGTTTCTTGAACGAGCTCGTTTGTACTACACACACTGGCAAAATTAGAGGAACATAGGTAAAAAGGGCCACAACTTGAACTCAAGTGGGTCGGGCTGAGTGAAATCCTTTTTTATAGTTTCTAAGCTCATTTAAGAAATAAAATATTGAACAAAACTGGCAAGTTGACAGGTTTTTATAGCAATTATGCCCTAATAAGTGTTTTTCGATGACTGACGTTGTAAGTGTTCATGATAAGAATGGCGTTTTAGCGGGGTGCAAGGTATGCTCAGCTCATTTGATTGTTTGGTTTTTGGAAGAACACATTGCTTAGATACACAATTAGTGATTTCCCAGCATCTGCGACAGCTAGAGCTGTAATCACGATAAAAAAGGTCACACCTACCGTTCGGTCAGTCAGGCCTTAGGTGTGTCGGCTTCCATGGTCCATCGTAACTTTCAACGCTACAGAGAGACTGGATCTTACGTTCGGAGACGAGAACAAGGGAGATATCGGGTGACAATGGTTCAGGATGACCATTTTGTAAGGAAACAAACCTTAAGAAATCGACCTCAAACTGCTATGCAGACACGAAACCTGTCGGAATAGGTCTGAGATGTACATGTAAGTGATTGTACAGTAAGAAGAAGACTTAAAGTAGTTAAATTAAACTCAAAAGTGCCTGTAAGGGCACCAAAACTTGAGACAGAACACCGAAGAGCAAGGCTAAGATTTGCGCGTGAACATCAAAATTAGACAAGTGAGTGAAATCTTGTGCTGTACAGTGATGGGAGCAAATTCTGTGTACATTTGGTTGACAGGCGATAAAGAATGTGGATAAATCGTAAGGAACGCTATAGGCCATCAAACTTAACGGAAATAGTGGCCTATGATATAGGCTTCGTAATGGTTTGGAGTGGCATATTATGATTTGGAACCCGCACGGAGCTGATGATTATTATTGATGATGGTTTGACAGTACAGGGCTATAGCACAGACATCCTGGAACTGCATGGTGTGCCTCTTACACAGTTTTAGGTAGCAACTTCAATTTTATGCGCGTTCATAGAGTAAAAAAATCGGGCATTATTACCTAAACGATGCTGGCGTAGCCCAGGTGGAGAGGCCAGCGCGGTCTACGGATGTGGATCTGATTGAAGACCTGTGGCACATAAATGGGTGAACGGTACGAGTTAAAACTCCGGTCCAAAATGTGTCCAGGAGCTCGAGCTGGCGCTACTGGAGGAGTAGGAGAATATTCCACAGGAAATAATTGACAATCAAAATGCAAGCATGGAATGACGTATCCAGGCCCTCTTGAGATCCATAGAAGGCATTACACGCTTTTAACATGGCATTCCTTTAATAAAAATGGAGAATTTAACTTAAAAACTTACTACTGAAATTTCAAAGATTTTCTTAATTTTGCTGATTTTTTTCTATTTTTCACGTTTTTATGTCCTAAATTTATATAAAATTTATTTTTTAATAATCAATTAGTAAATAAATACATAAAAGACAGTGAACAATTTAAAAAAAATAATTAAAATTTTGTTATGTTCCTCTAATTTTGCCGGTGTATGTATCTTGCAAAGAACATTAGCTACTACCGGTCAATCATCACGTAGAAATTCTGCCATTGAACTATAATAGAGTGTGTTTGTGTGTTTCATTCACACGGAAAATATCGCGCTTTTTCGCGTACCTGTAGAAATGAGGTAAGTAGCTAAATATTCGTTGGCGAGTAAAAGAACGATAGATTAATTATTAATAATAACAAGGGTGTAGGAACTGCTATTTCCGCGGTTGACACTGGCTCGGCAATGCACGCACACAACATACACAACGTCCACGCTCACCTGCGACTCTCGTGATTCTGACGTCTGTACCATTGTGTACATACACACGAGACAATGTATGTATGTCTTTATTGGACATACAAAGGGCTTTTTCCCTTATTTCCATAGCAACTTATGACACTAATTTGAGATTTAAAGAATTACCGGCTATCCATACAATCAGTAAAATATACGCGTCTTTAGGCTGTTAGAGCGGGCGTTGAACGTTGGTAGAGTTGAGTATGCAAAACATGAGGACCGCATTCTGTGAATGGGGTTGAACTCGCAAAAGCTGGCAGATTATGATTCTGCAGGTTGCCAGGAGACGTATTGGTCCATTTGTTTAAACCAATGTTTTTTTGTACCACATTAAGTAAGCCAGTCGGTAGACTATCTTAAGAGATATGCGTAAAACAGATCCTCACGCGGCACGTGGCCCCGTTTTGTCTCGGTGTCGAGTGTCGGTATGAGTGACATGTTATATGACCCGCCTCGACACGTTCTCATAACCGTTGTAGATGGTTGTAGTACATTGGTAAGTTGAGGACGGTAGGTGTGTTCTTGTTTGATATGACGTCATATTATCATAACTAGCTATTTGACCGAGCTTTGCTCGGTATTCGATAAAACACGAATAAAATGACATTTTATAAAAATGATTCCTAGCTAGATCAATTAGATTACTAGAGCTCCCGAAACCCCCTATATACTAAATTTCATGAAAATCGTTGAAGCCGATTCCGAGATTCCAATTATATATTTATATATATGTATATACAAGAATTGCTCGTTTAAAGATATAAGATTAGTAGAAGTGCTAAAAAAATTGAGATATAGACAGATTTTGTGGTTAAACTTTCAAATTTTCTTATTCAACCTGTGACTTTGTCTATTCTACCATATAAAGAAACGATAATGTTTATACTGAGCGTGCTGCCTGTGCAGGCAAGCGACTTTTCAGTGGTAGGGAATCTTTCGTAAGCCACAAAAAAAGAGCGGCTAAACCATTAGCATTTTTGCCAAGCTGTTTGTTGATTGTTGTATATTGCTTTCTGAAGCGTGGGATGTGGGCTTTATATGACTTTGGGTTACTTACTTTTTATTATTATCATATTATATCATTTCTGTTTTTCCAACTTATTGCATTACTAAAGCTTGTATGATGTATCCGTGACCTTTAAAGATAACGTCTAGTTCAAGGAACTGTAGATTTTGATATGCCTCAAGTCTCAACAGTGGTAATTGCTAGAAGGTCATTGATTCATCTTTTTTTTTTTTTACCTATGTGGCCTATGTAACAATAATTATGCCAGGCTGGCCTGCGTTGGCATTGGAGCGAGACAAATGGAATACCTTGGGGGAAGGCCTTTGCCCAGCAGTGGGATAGTATTAGCTCGTAAAAAAAACAACAATTATTGTAAAAACCTTAAACTGCTGATTCTACTTCTGATATAATTTTGAGAATGTTAAGGCGACCCTGGAAGCATGCAATAATTATATATTATTATTACGAACTTGAAAGCGGTACTCGTACTAAGCGATGAATTTTAACATCTTACTAAAAGTAACTTACTAGCTAAATAGATACTCGAAGGCGGTTTCTTTGAGTCTACTTACAAGTTACAACACAGCGAAGTGCTAAGTCATTAATTCTTACAATTTTATTAACACCATTGAAGTATCATAAATTCATGATTTGATATCATGAATTCATGATGAATCACGATACAATTTTATTACTCACTCATGCGTTGCACGTGCTACACCGCACGCGCATCCACCATGACGCCATATTGAAAACGCTCTTTTGAAAATGGAACACCAAAACCGCTAAAACTTGCGCAACTAAATTATGTATTGTTATATCATTTGTTATGGTATTGCCGCTCGTGGGCTGTAAAATCTGTATCTTAGTTTTATCTTGTACTATTAACTATTCTGTGGTTTTATGAGAAAGTTTATTCATAAAATATAAAAATTAATATTAAGACTCTCTGAAAGCTCTGGACTAAGGAGATGCACATAGGCTACGTAAAGCGCTGGAAAATTTAGAGTAAAACGTTGCGTCGCGTGCAATAGGTAGAGAACTTCATAATGAGTTAGCTCATAAACTTAACAAAATGATTAGAGGAAATATAATGCCGGCTCTTGATATAGGCGAACGCGTTGGCCAACGCGTCTGCAGACGCGTTGGCCCAATGTGTAGAACGGGCGTTCGCGCGTTGGCCGTAGGTATTTAGACGTTGGCCGACGCATCTGCGAGCTTGCCGCGCGGGTCGGAAATGTCGGCAAAAGATCAAAGGACATTTGTCGCAAGCTTCGCGCTCCATCCACACATAGGCCGCGCGATCAGTTTGCCCGGAGTTATAATTATGATAATTATTATAATATGTAATAATTTTTGTATGTAATAATTTAATAAATAATAAGTAGGTAATAAAATAATTACTTATATTATTTTAATATTATAAAATATTATGTAAAAGTGAGTTTATTTCTTTGTTTGTTACGTTTTCTCGCCTTTTATTTATTTATTTCCAGAATACTCTTTAAAAACTTTTTCTTGTCCACATTTACAAAGTAATTATAAGCTGTGAATAAATAAACAGCTGCAGCTGTTAGCGACTAAACATCCATTTTGAATCCGTCCGCACATTGGCGCGATCCAAAGCATACTGAACGACCTTCCTATGTGTGGATTACTCACAAACGCCGTTGCAAGCGCACTGCCAACGCGTCTGCAGACGCGTTGGCCAACGCGTTCGCCTATATCAAGAGCCGGCATTAATCTAGTGGTGACGCTTCGAACAACTCGTCTTGGCTACCGTGCTACATGGCTCGCAGTCGCAGGTAAGGCTAAGTTAAATCAATGTATTCAATTAACAAATAAGGGTAAACTCCGACCTTAAGGAAGAATATAATATTGACCTTCACACAGCCGGGAGCCCGGGACGGGAGATTCGAGGGGAGAATGATGGGTCCTGATTAGTGTTGTGTGCAGTGCGGTTTGTACATCAGGAAACCTTAGAAGTTACAATCCTTGGATTTTGTACCTGTAGGCTTAATTTTATCTTTACCTATCTTAAAGTTTTTAACAAAGTATACTAAGTACATTGTAAGCTTATATATTATAGCGTAAATAATTCAGGCTTATCCTCGCTTTGATATTTACTACTTCGTATGATATAAACTGTAAAAGGGTTTATGGGTTTTCAGGTTAATGTTCTGAATAACAAACACCCTTTGAGTTTTTCATACAATATCATTGATAAAACCTGTATAAATGTTTTATATAAGTAATATATGAATTATGAACACATTGTAAGGTTAACGCACTCTTCAAATCATTTTCAAACTCTCGTGTTTGTGTATTGTGAAAAACAATTTGATGTAAGTACCTACTTAATGTAAGTGTAACATCAAATTGTTTTTCACAAAGCACTTATTATTTTCATTAATTATTATCTTTACTGATTAAACCACAAACATAATTAAAAATTGTGTTTGTGGTTTAATCAGTAAAGATAATTACCGGGCAAAAGCTCGCCCCCATAAGCTATAACGGACAGTAAACTTATTGATCTATCACTCACCGGCAAAATAGAGCGTTAAAAGAGAGGGTGTGTGGCTTTATCCCGCCATATTGACACTATTTATAGTTCCCATCGTTATGGAAAACCATGGGGTATTCGTTATTCTGGAATCTAGTCTAGACTTTATGTTCTACTTCAAAGCTGATAATGTTGTATTTTTAATATGCAGTTATTTATGAAAATTCCAGAAAATTAATGGAGAAAAACGAACGAGGAAACGATTATTCTTTCTTTCTTTGCTTTCTGGAAAAGCTCGGCCAGGTGCACGGTTGCACCTAAATCCGGTTGATCCTGCGAAAGAAACTTTTTGATAAAACTGTCTACTATAAAACGATGGACGGGGTGCATGCTAAATTCAAAGTAACAAGACAAGTATATTTAGACGTCAACTTTCACGATTTGCAATGGGCTCATAAGGTAGTAATTCCTTTACGAAATTGTGTCACTTAAACGATGATAATGATGCTCTGCCTCATAAAACTGTGCCTAATATATCAGGTCCTGTTGACATAGATCAGTAAATAAACTGGCACCAAGGTTGATGGCATCAATTTACTAATGGAACCATCTACCCACTCTAAAGCAGTACGCTCCTAGCTCCCAGTTATTATCCTAAGGTCAAATACTTATTGGAAATGTCCGGCTTGGAATCACATTAATCATGTTTATTCATACCAACCGAACCGTTGATTGCCAAAACTAGCAATTTCCTGGAAAGCAAGAGATCATTGCTAGTAGGTATCTCGCAGTAAAAGTAACATTAAAGAACTATACTAATTGTTTTGGCTTATACAACTAGGAGTAACGAGCCTCAATTTAATCAAACAGTCTTTGATTCAAATCAAACTCCTGTCTATGTGAATTGACAGAAAGATTTAAAATTCTATGATAAGATAAGTAAGAAGTTATCCTTTTTGTTGTTTGTTTCATTAATATTGTTGTTACGAGTACTAGTCTTAGGGCCAATTTTTCAATCGTCAGATAGGATTTAACCGTCGAATAACCCCGCTAACAGAGGAATAAAACTATCCGTCGCGTGAACCACCAAATAACCGCTATTAGACAGATAGTTTACGTTGACATTAGTAACTGGTATTTGGCTTGAGGTTGTAATTTACGTTAATTTAATAACTAAGGATATTTTCGATGAAATTGATGATCTGGCAATTGAAGAAGAGGCCATAATAAACGAATATATGAATCGAATGAATCCTTTGGAAAGAAAAGAAAGAATCATCAGATCGAGGCCTGATTATAACATGTGGGATCTAAAAAATTTTCAGCGCTGATTCAGACTTTTAAAAGAATCTGTGCTACATTTTCTTTCTCTTATAGAATTTAAATTAAGCATGAAACACAAACACGAAACACAGACAATAAATAGATAGGTATCCTATCAGGTACCTAATACAGTTCAAAAAGTCTTTGTTCGTCACAGCATATGTCTTTTTATTTTCAATCACAATAATTTTATTTAAGCAATAAAATTTGTGCACAGGCGTCCGCGTCCGAAACAGACAAATAACGTCGAATACAATAAAAGTTTAAAAAAAGCAAATGTGCATGTGCGTTTTTGTTGCGGGTCACAGTTATGATTACCATGTAGGTACTAGGTTCATCATGGAGTGGGAACGGTGGAACCGGGGAACTACAATCTACATAACGTTTCTTGAACGAGCTCGTTTGTACTACACACACTGGCAAAATTAGAGGAGGAAAAGGGCCACAACTTGAACTCAAGTGGGTCGGGCTGAGTGAAATCCTTTTTTATAGGTTCTAAGCTCATTTAAGAAATAAAATATTGAACAAAACTGGCAAGTTGACAGGTTTTTATAGCAATTATGCCCTAATAAGTGTTTTTCGATGACTGACGTTGTAAGTGTTCCTGATAAGAATGGCGTTTTAGCGGGGTGCAAGGTATGCTCAGCTCATTTGATTGTTTGGTTTTTGAAAGAACACATTGCTTAGATACACAATTAGTGATTTCCCAGCATCTGCGACAGCTAGAGCTGTAATCACGATAAAAAAGGTCACACCTACCGTTCGGTCAGTCAGGCCTTAGGTGTGTCGGCTTCCATGGTCCATCGTAACTTTCAACGCTACAGAGAGACTCTTACGTTCGGAAACGAGAACAAGGGAGATATCGGGTGACAATGGTTCAGGATGACCATTTTGTAAGGAAACAAACCTTAAGAAATCGACCTCAAACTGCTATGCAGACACGAAACCTGTCGGAACAGGTCTGAGATGTACATGTAAGTGATTGTACAGTAAGAAGAAGACTTAAAGTAGTTAAATTAAACTCAAAAGTGCCTGTAAGGGCACCAAAACTTGAGACAGGACACCGAAGAGCAAGGCTAAGATTTGCGCGTGAACATCAAAATTAGACAAGTGAGTGAAATCTTGTGCTGTACAGTGATGGGAGCAAATTCTGTGTACATTTGGTTGACAGGCGATAAAGAATGTGGATAAATAGTAAGGAACGCTATAGGCCATCAAACTTAACGGAAACAGTGGCCTATGATATAGGCTTCGTAATGGTTTGGAGTGGCATATGATTTGGAACCCGCACGGAGCTGATGATTATTATTGATGATGGTTTGACAGTAGATACAGGGCTATAGCACAGACATCCTGGAACTGCATGGTGTGCCTCTTACACAGTTTTAGGTAGCAACTTCAATTTTATGCGCGTTCATAGAGTAAAAAAATCGGGCATTATTACCTAAACGATGCTGGCGTAGCCCAGGTGGAGAGGCCAGCGCGGTCTACGGATGTGGATCTGATTGAAGACCTGTGGCACATAAATGGGTGAACGGTACGAGTTAAAACTCCGGTCCAAAATGTGTCCAGGAGCTCGAGCTGGCGCTACTGGAGGAGTAGGAGAATATTCCACAGGAAATAATTGACAATCAAAATGCAAGCATGGAATGACGTATCCAGGCCCTCTTGAGATCCATAGAAGGCATTACACGCTTTTAACATGGCATTCCTTTAATAAAAATGGAGAATTTAACTTAAAAACTTACTGCTGAAATTTCAAAGATTTTCTTAATTTTGCTGATTTTTTTCTATTTTTCACGTTTTTATGTCCTAAATTTATATAAAATTTATTTTTTAATAATCAATTAGTAAATAAATATATAAAAAACAGTGAACAATTTAAAAAAAATTATTAAAATTTTGTTATGTTCCTCTAATTTTGCCGGTGTATGTATCTTGCAAAGAACATTAGCTACTACCGGTCAATCAACACGTAGAAATTCTGCAATTGAACTATAATAGAGTGTGTTTGTGTGTTTCATTCACACGGAAAATATCGCGCTTTTTCGCGTACCTGTAGAAATGAGGTAAGTAGCTAAATATTCGTTGGCGAGTAAAAGAACGATAGATTAATTATTAATAATAACAAGGGTGTAGGAACTGCTATTTCCGCGGTTGACACTGGCTCGGCAATGCACGCACACAACATACACAACGTCCACGCTCACCTGCGACTCTCGTGATTCTGACGTCTGTACCATTGTGTACATACACACGAGACAATGTATGTATGTCTTTATTGGACATACAAAGGGCTTTTTCCCTTATTTCCATAGCAACTTATGACACTAATTTGAGATTTAAAGAATTACCGGCTATCCATACAATCAGTAAAATATACGCGTCTTTAGGCTGTTAGAGCGGGCGTTGAACGTTGGTAGAGTTGAGTATGCAAAACATGAGGACCGCATTCTGTGAATGGGGTTGAACTCGCAAAAGCTGGCAGATTATGATTCTGCAGGTTGCCAGGAGACGTATTGGTCCATTTGTTTAAACCAATGTTTTTTTGTACCACATTAAGTAAGCCAGTCGGTAGACTATCTTAAGAGATATGCGTAAAACAGATCCTCACGCGGCACGTGGCCCCGTTTTGTCTCGGTGTCGAGTGTCGGTATGAGTGACATGTTATATGACCCGCCTCGACACGTTCTCATAACCGTTGTAGATGGTTGTAGTACATTGGTAAGTTGAGGACGGTAGGTGTGTTCTTGTTTGATATGACGTCATATTATCATAACTAGCTATTTGACCGAGCTTTGCTCGGTATTCGATAAAACACGAATAAAATGACATTTTATAAAAATGATTCCTAGCTAGATCAATTAGATTACTAGAGCTCCCGAAACCCCCTATATACTAAATTTCATGAAAATCGTTGAAGCCGATTCCGAGATTCCAATTATATATTTATATATATGTATATACAAGAATTGCTCGTTTAAAGATATAAGATTAGTAGAAGTGCTAAAAAAATTGAGATATAGACAGATTTTGTGGTTAAACTTTCAAATTTTCTTATTCAACCTGTGACTTTGTCTATTCTACCATATAAAGAAACGATAATGTTTATACTGAGCGTGCTGCCTGTGCAGGCAAGCGACTTTTCAGTGGTAGGGAATCTTTCGTAAGCCACAAAAAAAGAGCGGCTAAACCATTAGCATTTTTGCCAAGCTGTTTGTTGATTGTTGTATATTGCTTTCTGAAGCGTGGGATGTGGGCTTTATATGACTTTGGGTTACTTACTTTTTATTATTATCATATTATATCATTTCTGTTTTTCCAACTTATTGCATTACTAAAGCTTGTATGATGTATCCGTGACCTTTAAAGATAACGTCTAGTTCAAGGAACTGTAGATTTTGATATGCCTCAAGTCTCAACAGTGGTAATTGCTAGAAGGTCATTGATTCATCTTTTTTTTTTTTACCTATGTGGCCTATGTAACAATAATTATGCCAGGCTGGCCTGCGGTGGCATTGGAGCGAGACAAATGGAATACCTTGGGGGAAGGCCTTTGCCCAGCAGTGGGATAGTATTAGCTCGTAAAAAAAACAACAATTATTGTAAAAACCTTAAACTGCTGATTCTACTTCTGATATAATTTTGAGAATGTTAAGGCGACCCTGGAAGCATGCAATAATTATATATTATTATTACGAACTTGAAAGCGGTACTCGTACTAAGCGATGAATTTTAACATCTTACTAAAAGTAACTTACTAGCTAAATAGATACTCGAAGGCGGTTTCTTTGAGTCTACTTACAAGTTACAACACAGCGAAGTGCTAAGTCATTAATTCTTACAATTTTATTAACACCATTGAAGTATCATAAATTCATGATTTGATATCATGAATTCATGATGAATCACGATACAATTTTATTACTCACTCATGCGTTGCACGTGCTACACCGCACGCGCATCCACCATGACGCCATATTGAAAACGCTCTTTTGAAAATGGAACACCAAAACCGCTAAAACTTGCGCAACTAAATTATGTATTGTTATATCATTTGTTATGGTATTGCCGCTCGTGGGCTGTAAAATCTGTATCTTAGTTTTATCTTGTACTATTAACTATTCTGTGGTTTTATGAGAAAGTTTATTCATAAAATATAAAAATTAATATTAAGACTCTGAAAGCTCTGGACTAAGGAGATGCACATAGGCTACGTAAAGCGCTGGAAAATTTAGAGTAAAACGTTGCGTCGCGTGCAATAGGTAGAGAACTTCATAATGAGTTAGCTCATAAACTTAACAAAATGATTAGAGGAAATATAATGCCGGCTCTTGATATAGGCGAACGCGTTGGCCAACGCGTCTGCAGACGCGTTGGCCCAATGTGTAGAACGGGCGTTCGCGCGTTGGCCGTAGGTATTTAGACGTTGGCCGACGCATCTGCGAGCTTGCCGCGCGGGTCGGAAATGTCGGCAAAAGATCAAAGGACATTTGTCGCAAGCTTCGCGCTCCATCCACACATAGGCCGCGCGATCAGTTTGCCCGGAGTTATAATTATGATAATTATTATAATATGTAATAATTTTTGTATGTAATAATTTAATAAATAATAAGTAGGTAATAAAATAATTACTTATATTATTTTAATATTATAAAATATTATGTAAAAGTGAGTTTATTTCTTTGTTTGTTACGTTTTCTCGCCTTTTATTTATTTATTTCCAGAATACTCTTTAAAAACTTTTTCTTGTCCACATTTACAAAGTAATTATAAGCTGTGAATAAATAAACAGCTGCAGCTGTTAGCGACTAAACATCCATTTTGAATCCGTCCGCACATTGGCGCGATCCAAAGCATACTGAACGACCTTCCTATGTGTGGATTACTCACAAACGCCGTTGCAAGCGCACTGCCAACGCGTCTGCAGACGCGTTGGCCAACGCGTTCGCCTATATCAAGAGCCGGCATTAATCTAGTGGTGACGCTTCGAACAACTCGTCTTGGCTACCGTGCTACATGGCTCGCAGTCGCAGGTAAGGCTAAGTTAAATCAATGTATTCAATTAACAAATAAGGGTAAACTCCGACCTTAAGGAAGAATATAATATTGACCTTCACACAGCCGGGAGCCCGGGACGGGAGATTCGAGGGGAGAATGATGGGTCCTGATTAGTGTTGTGTGCAGTGCGGTTTGTACATCAGGAAACCTTAGAAGTTACAATCCTTGGATTTTGTACCTGTAGGCTTAATTTTATCTTTACCTATCTTAAAGTTTTTAACAAAGTATACTAAGTACATTGTAAGCTTATATATTATAGCGTAAATAATTCAGGCTTATCCTCGCTTTGATATTTACTACTTCGTATGATATAAACTGTAAAAGGGTTTATGGGTTTTCAGGTTAATGTTCTGAATAACAAACACCCTTTGAGTTTTTCATACAATATCATTGATAACACCTGTATAAAAGTTTTATATAAGTAATATATGAATTATGAACACATTGTAAGGTTAACGAACTCTTCAAATCCTTTTCAAACTCTCGTGTTTGTGTATTGTGAAAAACAATTTGATGTACCTACTTAATGTAAGTGTAACATCAAATTGTTTTTCACCATGCACTTATTATTTTCATTAATTATTATATTTACTGATTAAACCACAAACATAATTAAAATTGTGTTTGTGGTTTAATCAGTAAAGATAATTACCGGGCAAAAGCTCGCCCCCATAAGCCATAACGGACAGTAAACTTATTGATCTATCACTCACCGGCAAAATAGAGCGTTAAAAGACAGGGTGTGTGGCTTTATCCCGCCATATTGGCACTATTTATAGTTCCCATCGTTATGGAAAACCATGGAGTATTCGTTATTCTGGAATCTAGTCTAGACTTTATGTTCTACTTCAAAGCTGATAATGTTGTATTTTTAATGTGCAGTTATTTATGAAAATTCCAGAAAATTAATGGAGAAAAACGAACGAGGAAACGATTATTCTTTCTTTCTTTGCTTTCGGGAAAAGCTCGGCCAGGTGCACGGTTGCACCTAAATCCGGTTGATCCTGCGAAAGAAAGTTTTTGATAAAACTGTCTACTATAAAATGATGGGTGCATGCTAAAATCAAAGTAACAAGACAATATTTAGACGTAAACTTTTACAATTTGCAATGGGCTCTTATGGTAGTAATTCCTTTACAAAATTGTGTCACTTAAACGATGATAATGATGCTCTGCCTCATAAAACTGTGCCTAATATATCAGGTCCTGTTGACATAGATCAGTAAATAAACTGGCACCAAGGTTGATGGCATCAATTTACTAATGGAACCATCTACCCACTCTAAAGCAGTACGCTCCTAGCTCCCAGTTATTATCCTAAGGTCAAATACTTATTGGAAATGTCCGGCTTGGAATCACATTAATCATGTTTATTCATACCAACCGAACCGTTGATTGCCAAAACTAGCAATTTCCTGGAAAGCAAGAGATCATTGCTAGTAGGTATCTCGCAGTAAAAGTAACATTAAAGAACTATACTAATTGTTTTGGCTTATACAACTAGGAGTAACGGGCCTCAATTTAATCAAACAGTCTTTGATTCAAATCAAACTCCTGTCTATGTGAATTGACAGAAAGATTTAAAATTCTATGATAAGATAAGTAAGAAGTTATCCTTTTTGTTGTTTGTTTCAAGCCCTAAGGCTAGTAACAACAATATTAATTGTTGTTACTAGCCTTAGGGCCGATTTTTCAATCCTCAGATAAACAGACAGATAGTATTTATTCGACAGGTAGCAAGATATTGAATTTTTCAATCGTCAGATAGGACTTAACCGTCGAATAACCCCGCTAACAGAGGAATAAAACTATCCGTCGCGTGAACCACCAAATAACCGCTGTTAGACAGATAGTTTACGTTGACATTGGTAACTGGTATTTGGCTTGAGGTTGTAATTTACGTTAATTTAATAACTAAGGATATTTTCGATGAAATTGATGATCTGGCAATTGAAGTAGAGGCCATAATAAACGAATATATGAATCGAATGAATCCTTTGGAAAGAAAAGAAAGAATCATCAGATCGAGGCCTGATTATAACATGTGGGATCTAAAAAAATTTCAGCGCTGATTCAGACTTTTAAAAGAATCTGTGCTACATTTTCTATCTCTTATAGAATTTAAAATTAAGCATGAAACAAGCACGAAACACAGTCAATAAATAGATAGGCATCCTATCAGGTACCTAATACAGTTCAAAAAGTCTTTGTTCGTCACAGCATCTGTCTTTTTATTTTCAATCACAATAGTTAAGCAATAAAATTTGTGCACAGGCGTCCGCGTCCGAAACAGACAAATAACCAAAAAACAATGAGACTGAGTCTGTCTTGCTCTAACAATAGAGTATTCAATATATTTGTTTCAACTGTGTAAAGTGCGAGTTGCCAGACTTCAAAAATTCGGTCAGATCTATGGAATAAATGACATTTGAAAAATTGACTATGATTTATTCGACGGTTAAACCACCTAATAACTTTATTCTTCAGTTAACTATCCGACCTTTTATCTCAGGATTGAAAAATCGGCCCTTACCACTACATATTATTTCTAGCCATGTTGCAGTAAAAAGCATGTGTGGCTGGTCAAATGTCTGGTCAAATTTAGCCACACTTACAATAACGCGAACGTACTGAAAAGTAGTTCACAGTTTGTGTAATTAATTACGACATTAAGTTAATAAAAAGGCAGGAGACAGGTGTAGTTAAATAATTAATAACAATTAATTAAACTATGCTTGTTAGCGAGCGTGAAGTGTGTTTGGGTCAGTGTTTAATCGAGTTCATATTGTAATAGATTAGTTACGGTCAGTCTCTTTTAAAATGCTATTATTTTCTAATTCGTTTACAGTTGTAGATCAAGGCTTTGGTAACATTAATGGGGTGGTTAAATAGGAAGTATATCATCAGTCCACCAACCATTAATTTTTGATGTTGATTTGATTCAGTGAGCGGGGATGATCGTAACTCGTAGACATCAGAAGCCTTAGCGCGCGTTCAGACGTGCGCGTTTTCTACTCGCGCGGATTCATCATTCATAGCAATTTCACACGTGTTGAATCCGCGCAGAAAATGCGCACGTCTGGACGCGCGCTTAGGCTGCGTTTCCACCAGAGCTGCTGAATAGCATCGCCGCGCTGAGCGATGTCATGGCAAAGTCATGCCAATGAAGCGATTCTATTGGTTTTCAAAAACACATTTCTCGCAACACAGCTCCGCTCAGCTCTGGCAGAAAGGCAGCCTTGGCTGCTTTTCCACCAGAGATGTGCGAGGATGCGTAGCGAGGGATCTGTTTGTAAATAAGCAATAGAATCGCTTCATTTACTTCGCCTCGGTCAGCACAGCGCTGGTGGAAACGGCTTAGCTGAGCTAGATTTTCGCGCATACAAAACAAGCGAGGAATGTGTGCGAGAGATGTGTTGCGCTTTCGACGGATGTGTGCGAGGGATGTGTTGTGAGTAATGTGTGTTGAGATGGATGTGTTGCTAGGTTTGCGTATACTGTACCAGCGCAATTTTACCATTTTTACAGCTCTGCTACACATCTTCGTAGGCACATTTTCATCGCACAGGTTTGGTGGAAACACATACACATTTTCACAGCACAGCTAGACATCCTCGCACGACACATTTCTATGGCACATCTCTGGTGGAAACGCAGCCTTATGTGGATGTGAGTCTGGACTCTGGGGATCTTCGGTAACGCCTGTCACCAGCCAGCGCTCTCCAGTTTCCACACTCCTGTACCTATATCCAGTGACCGCTTACCGTATTTTTAAGGGCCGGGTCGAGATATCCTTGTTGATTTCTGTATAGGCCTGACCTGTCTATACCTGAGGATAAGTCTAAGAAGTTTTAGGGACTAAATTCTTTATTTCGCAGATTGCTGCTAAGTGCTAACATACCATCAGACGACTCGGGTCAACAACAGCTACTATTTCGTCTATAATTAATAAGTTTATATTAATAAATTATACACGTCATGAAGACTCCTGATTCGAGTACCAGTCTCTATAAATATTATTAAGTGTATTCGAATATCAGTTTCGAAACACGAACCTATTTTCTAATAGCTAGGTAGAGCCGCGCCGTGACAAAATATTGCGACGTGTAACTGCGCCGTAGGCTGAAAAAGATTGGGAACCCCTGGATTAACTAATAAATTCCATACTAGGTTCAGCACCGAGGGTTGGTGTACTGTGTAGGCAGCTGCTCTTATGGCTCCCTTGTGAATGCAAATGTAATACCTAGGTGTGGGTACGATTTGCTCGGTTTGTAATTTTATTATGGTACAGACTGCAGTTTATAATTAAACTTAATACGTAGGTTTAATTGCTAGTCATAGTCACATTCAACTTTTTATGTTGATATAAGTTAACGCCGTCCCCCGAGCAAACGACCTTGACCATACATTTGACGAGTTGCTGAGATCGCACCAAAATCCTAGTTTTTTACTTTATCTATTATTGCTGTATTTTTATTATATTTTTGTAGTTTTCTAATTATGAGTTAATAAGTGGGGGGAACGCCTTAACGATTACTAGTTTTAATAAAAAAAATTGCCAGCAGAATAAAAAACTTGTTACTAGAAAATAACATATTTTGTAAATTAAATTTTAATGCAAAACTGTAAGTACACATTTTAAATGCAGCATCTTTCAAGGCTTTTTAAGATTTAAACGCATCTAAAATGAGTGTCCTTTTTACGTCTCGCGTTTTTGTGAGCAAATAAAAATATACAGTAACCATGCTTAGGGCTTAGGGCGACTCCCCCTAACCGCGCCCTGGATCTTAGTCTAATTGGATATGAAGGGCGTGCTAGTTGTAAACAAGCCGGGTTATGTAGCTTATTTTCTTGCTTACCAAATACCAAGATTAAACCTATACGTAATTTTGCGTATATCGAAAGGTGGTGGTTGAATTGATACAGTAATATAAGATTTCTATACTTAGGTAATGCCAGCTGGCTATTCTCGAGCCGGCATATTGAAAAAAAAAACCTTAAATATTCGGCAGAGGGATATCGCGGAAAAAATATATAAATCAAAGGAACGACAGAAGATTGTGTGATATTAATGAAGAAATTTTACGTTAATGTTAATGTTATATTTTGTGTTAAAATATATACATTTTCAGAAAATATACGACTCACCGTTAAAAAGGATCATACGAAATGATTTTAATTAATTAAAATTTCCACAAACATTCCGCGCTAGTGAGTTTCTCTGACGATTTTTGCTCGTAGTTCGTTGAACCGAAATAATGTTATGTGTAATATTTAAAAAATAAATTGGTTAATTTTTAAATGGTAATTCTTAATTTCGTGAAGTAATTTTTGCTATCAATCTGAGTTGTAATAAAGAAATATGTTAAATGTTTTAGAAGACGAAAGTGTCTATAAAATATTATAGGGCTGCATCTACATAGGGGGTTTCGGGGGAGATAAATCGATCTAGCTAGGAATCATTTTTAGAAAATGTCATTTTATTCGTGTTTTATCGAATAAGTCAAGTATATAGTCATAAGCGACTGCAATTAATTTATTGCTTTATAAAAGTGAAATTAAATCTAAGAAACTTATTATTTTTAGTCTTACTTAATTCTAAATTGAAAAAAAAAAAACAACGCGTAAACCCGCTGCAGCGAGTACTGTACTTATTTCACACATTTGAAATAAGTATGTACCATCGAAGAAATTGATTCATAGGCAGTTAACGGGTCTACGTCATTTGGACGGATTATATTGTGAATTCAATGTAAACTTCGTTTGACATAACTCCACCAAAATACGTAAGTCCGCCATCTGCCTATGAATCAACTTCTCTGATAGTACAAGGCATGACCGGTTTTGGGCCGGTGTCAGTTGGCATGAAGATTCTCCGAGTACGGTCTAGTCCAAACTAACTATTGTATTGAGGATTCCTCAAAACTTGCATCATGCCAATTTTGACGTTCAAGCGGTGACGGTCTGGAATAGTCTTCAAATGTGGCAACAGCGATAGAAGGAACATCTTGTCCGGGTCGTCGGGTTCGTATCTCATCGGCGGCTGCGAATCAACATTGGCAAACACGAAGGACTCTTCTCCGTACGGCTCGTTGTCGGTTGTCACTTGGGGCTCTTCTTCGAACGTCTCTACGTTATTACTAGGTGTATCGAATTCGTCACCGTTGTAAGTATCCGAGTTATCGAGTTGTGTATCCCTCGACAGTTTTATCTTTTTACTTTTCCAGCCTATTTTGAGCCTTTTTTCCTCGTCAGAATCACTCGTAGCTGTTTCATCGCCGTTTGCTTTTTTTAAACTTTTATTGTATTCGACACATTTCATAAGGAATTGAAGACGCTCTTGATGCGTGTACGGTTGTTTATATTTTTTTGGTCGGGTGACGTATCTTATGAACGTGTCTCTGTAACACCTCCATCTCTTCTGTATTTGTATTTCTGTAACAAGTAAAAAATATGATTTTTAATAATTTTTATTCTCAGTGTCACTCTTTCCTCCTATCTGACCGCCGCGCTCTTGTATAATAGTGTATGAGCGTTTCTCAAAAAATTTGTACCATTTTTTAGAAAATATGATAAAATAAAAATGTTTAAATATTACCGATTTTTTTATTTTAAGATATGGGTAAATGTCTACAAAATTTGGAATAGGGGTTGTTTTCAGATATAAAATGTTAATAAATAGCAAAATCTATTAAAACAAACCCGAGGTGCAGAAAATTTCCTATTTTGTTACCTTTACTAGATTACGTAAATTCAATGTTGAATTGTGTTATTAGAAATTTTATTTGATTAAATGGGTCAATAAAACAAAATTTAATTTGTTTTTAAAATATATGTCCTTTTTTAACAGTAAAATCTTAAAATATAGGCGGTAATGTTTCCTTTACGTTACTATTCGGCCACAACTCTTTCTCATCTTTACAATATTGAGTCTATTTTATCTTGTATAATTTTTTTATACATATATAATGCAAAAACGAAGTATTTATTTTTGTCTTCATCACAAAAACATAATAATATCCTAATAAAATATTTAAAAAATCAAAGAAATATGCACCCGCTTTTATGGGACAGTAACCAAAATATAATTCTGGTAACAAAATAGGATTTCTTAAACCTAGTCTACACAGTAGTACAAATAAAAAAATCTGTTTAAGAGTATCATTTCTCTGTTTCTTTACGATCCTTTGGTTATAAAATCAGTATCTGAAACAAAATATTGTTTGTCTAATATTATTACATAATAATAAAAATTATCAATGTTACTTAAAATTATATGCCAAAACAAGATGAGCAAATAATAGAATCTTTAAAAGCTTGGCTACGACTCATGTAATTTCCATAATTATCATAATATTAATACGTGAACGAAAAACTTTGTAACCCTTTTTACGAAAAATGGGGAAACGTAGGTGCATGAAATTTTGCACAGTATATAGTTTATATGGAGAAGGAGTGCATCGAACTAATATTATTTTGAAATTATGCCTTTATCATACATTTTTTTAACAAATAAAACATTAGACACACTACAACACACACACATGAGAAATGACAGATTTTTGAGTGACAACCCTATACATACGAATTATAATCTTTTATTTATGTTGAAGTCTGTTGACAACAAGTTGGCAAATTGAAAATGGATTATAGTTTTTTTTATTGAATCTAAGATACTATTAGACAATGCAACAACAAAAATATTGACTTTATCATTTTTTTTCAACTCTTATCTCTGGGACTTAGCTGATCTCAGACTGGACGTGTAATCCAGTCTGAGATCAGCTAAGTCCCAGAGATAAGAGTTGAAAAAAAATGATAAAGTCAATATTTTTTACAAAATATAGGTAGTAGTCCTAATGTCGTTGAAACTAAGGTCGAATTTCGACCATCTCTAGTTATAATAAAAATCACATAGTCAACACTCTGCCTTACAATTTCCTATTTTGTTACCTTCTTTTCCTTATATACGTTACCACTCAAAAGTAACAAAAAAGGAAGTAACGAATAAAGTTAAATATAAACTTTTCAACTTGTATACGCGTACAACTAAAACTATTACTCGTTTATGATTTGACTTACGAAATCAAAATTGGGAGCTTTAATGGATCTTAAGCCGAAATAATAATAATATTAGAGCTTACCTGCGTTTCTTGGGTAACAAAGACTGGAAATTTTTTGGACCACTACGCTAATAGACAACCTTCTGTTCGCGCACGTGGAACGTAAAAGAAATATCAAAACGAAAATAAGATGGATATCGAGCTTAACAATTTTCCCACTATACTAAAACATATTTATACCAAAATAGACTCCAAAATTTTAAAAAATATGGTCACAAAAAAGGAATTTCAAAGAGGAACTTTTTCCGCGATACAATAAAAACATTATTTATTAAATAAATTTGGTTTAATACGACCAAATATTATTTTTAAGCTTAAAAATACAATCAATTGTTTGGGAAGGTATGAAATTGGGACACTTCACTTTTCATACGACTAGATTAGACCGATTTCCAAAATATTTTTATAGTTAATAATTTATTAATATAATTCTAATTTGTGAATGTTTTTTACTGAATGTATTTAACTTACTACGTATACAATTTAATAGAAACGGGTAATGATCTATTTTATTTATAGAAAAACATATTTTAAAATGTGGGACAAAGATTTAGATAGAAAGTACACTTTTTTTGGGAAATGCTCGTATACCGCGCTACGACTCAAGCCTGCGACCCGTAAAATTTGGACGTTGTTTGCGGTTCCGCGCGTGTGAAAAACGCGCGGAAAAAGCGGTTCCAACACGCTGAACACCGAACACGTGCATGTCTGAAGTCTGAACGCGCCCATAGGTGCAGAGTCGAAGCGAGTAGCGACGCGTCACTACTCACTTCGCCAAAGCATATTAATTATCTCGACTACTAAGCTGTTCCTACATTATAAATGAATGCTACGTTACCTAGTCCTCGTCTGCCGCCCTTGGATAGCTCCGCGTCACCTATGATGTCATCCAGAATCTCGTTCCATAGTTTGGCTCTCTTTGGTCTTATTCTGTATTCCTTGTGGTACGGGTCCCAGAGACCTGGCCGTTTTTTTACCTCCTCTATCAACTTTTCCGGCTCAATTTCAAGGCACTCTGTCATAATAATAATATACTATGTTATTAATTATTATGAATGACACTGACGAAACGGGCACAGTATACGCGCGAGCGAGTGCGGGGCACTGCGGGGCAACTGACGACTGACGCGCGAGACACGCGCGCCTCGCGTCGCAAGATGGCCGCGGTGCCTAATGTAGGGTCACCACGAGTGTGAGGGGCGTAGGACTTTCGAAAAAAAACATTGAGCGTTTTAAACTATGTTGAAATATGTAAAAATTAAAGGATTATTTTGACTTGTTATAGAAATGATAATATTATCTTATTGTTAATAATATTATATATATTATTTACAATAAGATAATATTATCATTTCTATAACAAGTCAAAATAATCCTTCAATTTTTTGCATATTTCAACATAGTTTAAAACTTTATATACTTACTATTAATTTTCTCATCAAACCTCTAAGTAAAAATTACAACTTAAATTATTTAATTCATAATCAGCTGCATAAATAAGTTTTTAACACAACCATTATCTTTGTATGCACACAAATGTTTACGTAATCTAATATTTGTACAAGAACTTGATAAAGTCCGTCGTCTTCATAAAGAATGCGCACTGTACCAAACGTAACAGCTGCAGCTGCAGCTGTATTGAGCGAGTCTCGATTGTCGTCCGAGCGCGGCACCAATCGAGAGGGTCGAGACTCGAGACTCGTGCGACTTGCGAGTTGCGAGACGCCGCGCCGCGCCACTACAGAATAGAGATTAGAGACTAGTAGACCGTACCACTGTGCCTGCCCCGCGGTATCTCCCGCGGTTTATTAGAGAAAATAAATTGTGATATATTTTAACCTTAAAAATAGCATAATATATTATAATATTGTGTTAAACTACCAACTAACTCCATGCTAAATGTTATTAAAATCGCTCCAAACGTTCAGACGTGACGAAGTAACAAACATACAAATTAACAAACTTTCGCCTTTACAATATTAGTGTGATTGTAGTTACATTACCGACGCGCCGCGTGTTGCTGTTGCGTTATTTTATCAATGTTCCGTTACTGAAGTGTAGAAACGAACCTTTAGTTTTTGATAACTTCATTATTTAATAATTTCTTCTTAGTGATGTTAACACATACAAGTATTGTTACTGTGTTATGTCTAGAGAAAATTGTTTATTGTATATTTTGTTTACAGGCTACAGCATCTGTAAAGGCCATAGCCTATCACATATGATATTTTGCTATTTTTTGCAATTTTAATTCAATAATAGCTTGCGTGATGTGTCACATCGTTTTACTTCCACAGTTTGTGAATATTTTTCTCAGTCTGATTTTCTGTCCGTCTGTCCGTCTTTCTCTCGATGGTCAGCGGAATATCGAGGAGTAATCCTAATCACCGTTCTGTTAATTACGAGGGCTCTAGTTTTTACGGTCAAGGTGTGGCCGGTTTTTGACCCGCTGCTGATATGACAAGTGTATAATGTGTCGAGCTAGCAACCGGTCGTGCTCCGCGTTTCACACGCAGCAAAAGTAATATTTTTGCGAATCGCGCGGCGCATTGCCGCTGCACGTGACCATGGCGCTCGTGGCCAACGAGTTGCTGGCGTTTATCCAGCACGCCATCGACACTATGGACGAGGTCAGCATCATGCAGATCTGCAAGTCCTCCTCCAGCGAGGAGATTTGCATGGGCAAGCAGCTGCTGTACGAGACGCTCGGACAGAGCGCGAACATGCCGTCGCGCCGAAGAGACGGAACGGAAAGGAGCGTGCAGGACATCATCTCCCTGCTGAAGCAGACGGATCCTGACAAGGTGCCGGCTTTTGTGGCAAAGGAACTGCACAAGCTGCCGCCCGTTACGCTGGACCACGTCGACGTCGTCAGCCTACTGAAGGACATCAAGTTCCTGAAGGAGGAACTGGCCGGAGTTCGATATAGATTGCAGGCATCAGAGTCTACGATCAGTGACTTACGTATTGAATTATCGCAATTAAAAAGTGGTAATTCAATATGTAGGTCACCTGATGCTTACGTCACTATACGTCGAGGCGCACAAGCGAGCACGTTTAGCCCGTCAGCATTATCATCGGACGGGTCAACGAACACCGCTGCTGCCGTCCCCGCCCGCGTTCCCCTCCCGGTTGCGCCGACGCCGAGTCCACAGGCGACTCAGCAAAAGTTTGCGACTGTTGCTGGTCGCCCCGCACCTTCCCTGCGGGCGAAAACTAATGGGGATAATGAGAGCCGCAAGGCTCCGAAGAGTCGCGAGACTAAGGAGAACCGCAAGGCTACGAAGAGCCGCAAGGTGGAGTCTTCTCGGCTTGGCAAGGACGAGAGCAGGAGGTGCGATGAGGAGGGCTTCATACTGGTGGAGAGGAGGAAGAAGAAGCCCGCCGCCCGCAACCATCGCGGCACCGCACCATATGTACCTGAGCTGCGTCTGCGGAGCGAGGTCCCCGCGACGCCCCTGTACATATCCCGCCTGCACTGGTCCATGGAGGTCGAGGACGTCGTGGACTACATCCAGAAGAAGACAACACTGCGCCTGAGGGTCGAGCGTCTGCAGTCTCGCCACAAGGTTAACTTTAGCTCCTTTGTGGTGAGAGTACCGACGCATCTTCTGTCGACTTTCGAGGCGCCGGAGTTCTGGCCGATGGATGTAGTCTATCGGAGGTTCCGGGGGAGACTCCGGAACGAAGCGAGTCACGTCGCCGGCAAAACGTGACAGTGTTAGTATTTAAGAATATATATAAAATATGTATGTTGGTTTTAAGGTAAGTATTTATTATATAATTGATATGTATGTTAGATTTAAGGTATTTGTTATATGGGCCACTGATGCCCGAAATAAATGATTTGATTTGATTTGATATGTGGTGAAACTCTTTTCATACTTTTATTGGGCTGGCTGTGAGATAACGGTGGATAACTTCATTCTTGGATGATACATGAGTGTATGCTATAAGTTATAATAATTAAATTTATTATTAGATCGATAAGATAAGAATATGTTTATTTTGAAAATCACACAACACAATATTAAAAGACAATCTAAAATTTACATAAAGATAAAATAAACACAATATTACAATATTTAATTGTGTGATGCCAAAACTGGACCCAGCTCAAGCAAGCTCAGCAACTACGAGTTTGCTGCACTACTAGCCTAGTAAACGAATGGCCAAAATGGGGGTCTGCTTGGAAAAGTCGAAAGCAGAAATTTTGACTTTGGTACCTTGTTTAGACTACTTAGGAGATAAACATACAAAAAGTCCTGACCCCTCCGAGGTGAGCTCGAGGGAGGGGAGGGCAAAGAAGGTCCCGTTTTTTGGTTTTTTGCTTACTCATCAAAAACGATGCTTCGTACGAAATTCTCTTCTACTACATAATAAAAACTAATTAAATTCTCTACAACTTCGTCCTTTACACTTTGTATATATCTCCAATCATTGCCTCGCTATGAGCTTCAAAAATTGGCCGAGTGTGTTTTTTAGGGTTTCGTACCCAAAGGGTAAAAACGGGAGCCTATACTGAGACTTTAATGTCTGTCCGTCTTCTTGACCGTCTGTCTGTCCATCTGTCTGTCCGCCTGTTTGTCTGTCTGTCTGTCCGTCTGTCTGTCCTTCTGTCTGTCCGTCTGTCTGTCCGTCTGTCTGTCCGTCTGTCTGTCTCCGGCTATAACTCAAGAACGATAATAGCTAGATAGTTGAAATTTTCAGAGATTATGTATTTCTGTTGCCGCTATAATAATAAATACTAAAAACAAAAGAAATTAAATATTTCTTCATTCATTCGTTTACTAGGCTATACACTGATTAGGTTATTCCTGCTTATGCGACTTCCCCAAGCGGTTATGATGTGTTGTGTGTAATATTATGCGTCAGGCGTCAGCCTGCCGCATAACAATAATAATTGAAAATCTATTGCGTTTGCAATACCCACGACGCGACGGACTCACGGAGATGTTAGGTCTCATCACTCTCATCTATCATGTGAATTTTGGCATTGAAAAAAGGTAGTTATCTTAGATTTAAATGATTGGTCTCGCGCGCGGGTGTAGCGCACGCGCGAGACCAATCATTCATCTTTAGGTAGTTATTTAACCCTAGAGTACTATGTAATATGGCCTAGGACGTTTCTATTCTAATAAAACTTGTTTATTGTATTACATATTTATTTACTACTCCTCCCGCCCCGCTGCTCGCTGATTTCGAGACTGAAACTCTAAAAATAATATGTATAATATTATCCTCCCGTGCGTAGTCGGAGCGGAACACTAATATTAAATAAACAACAAAAGAAAAATACACACAAAAAATCCTGTTTTTTTTGGACAGGACCTACGTCCACAAACTAGTACCATAATAATATAATGTCGTATACTTAATTGATATTAGTTAAACCTTAATTATTATGTTGTAAGGAAGTTATACTTAGAACTTCTCAATTAGAAATTAACAGTACTATTGAAGACCACAATTATTATTCTCAGTGATCCTTGTTTAGGTGATGTTTACATCAGTATCTTCAGATGCGTCGGACGTCCGTCGACCCCGTATCTATTATTAAGCCGGCTGCTCAGTGCTCAGGTCTAGGCGTCTAGACGGCCGTGGGGGGCTAATGAAACTGTACCACTTGTTATGCCTTATTCGTCCACGGTGATCCGCATTTCTTGCCCATCCGTAGGCGTACAAAAAGGTTCCGTTTTTAGATGTACTTACACTTGAATTCCTAATGTATGGTCAACGTATACACTATTTGTGTCTAAACTCCAAACATACGAGGCCGAAGTTCGGCACGATTACGCCAGCAATGCGCTACGCATACAGTGTAACACGTACACGACGTAATTTCGGCGACCTATATCAGTAATTTAAAATGCATTGCAGGCGTAATCATGCTGAACTTCAGCCGCGTTTTTCGGCCTAGTGTGTTTAGACACTTATGATATTAATATAACTAGAGATCGCCCAATGGTCGAAATTCGACCAATACTTGCAACGACATTAGGTCTACTACCTATATTTTGTGAAAAATATTGACTTCATCATAGTTTTTTTCAATTCTTGTCTCTGGGACTCAGCTGTTCTCAGAGTGGCCGTTTAAGCATTGTCTTATTATTAATGACCGACCGAACTTTCGGTTTCGGTTTCGGCCAGTTTCGGCCAAAAAATCTAGTTTCGGCCTTAGTTTCGGTTTCGGCCAAAATATAGCCGAAAGTTTCGGCCCCGCCGAAACTCATGCGTCGTTCAGTAAACTTCGCAGTTAACTCGTTCTTGCTTGTCAGCGAGGCCCCGGCTTAGTTCGTCACCATCTATTTAATCGTGTTTCGAGATTATGTTTTCCACATTACTCCCAAATAAAAAAATAGCACTTCATTTTATTTTCATTAAATTGTCTAAACTGTAATTATTATTGTTATCGAAATTATATTATTGAATTTTATTTCTACGACAAACGCTGGCCTTTTTAATACACATAACTGTTGGCAAATTACGTGCTATTTTAAGAGGATACCACAGCGGCTAGAGAAATGAAAAAAAAGTACGTGTAATATCTATAGCTGTCTCCCTTACCTCAAGCCTCTACCGCAGAACGCGATAGAGACAACTGCAGAAAATCCAGAAAATCAACGATTCGTTGTCCCCTGATTCCTTCTCCAAAACTTAACCGATTTAAGTACTTTTTTCATTAAATATTAAAAAAAGGCTTCAGCTGTGTTCCTATGTTTTGCTTTTTTTTGTATAATCTATCCAAATCTGTTTTCTGGACGTTTGAACACAGTGGAAAATCTGGCCATTTTTTTGGGTTTTTGAACGTTCATATCTTATTTAATAATTAAATTATGAAAAAAAAGAAAACATAGGGACATTGTATTAGTGGCCGTAGATATTCAGGAAAAAAATTATAACTCTACTAGCATTATCCAGGGAGGAAACAGGGGACAGCGTTTGTATGGAAAAAAATGGCGGTGTGGAATCCTCTTAACAATGTTTCCCAAGCAAACGATTTAGTAAATGCTATGATAAATTGATTATATTGTGTATGAACTTTATTTACTCAAGAATTTTGTTTGACTGTGAGATTATAGGATGTATCAAGATATATCTTGCGAGATTTATCTAGTAAATCATCTCGCCTCACTCTTTTCCTTTAACCGCGCGTTTTATTTAAATATTTAAAATTAACTTTTAACTATGGACACGCAATCTCTTAGACCCTACTACCCTGCTAGAATCTTATTTAGCCCACTTCCCCGTAAGCTTCACTCATAAGGCCCTCAGTATATTTTTCAAGTTTAGTGGCAAAACGCCTTCTGGAGCAAAAATAAAAATGTGACGTCAACTGCAAGTTTGCTTAGTAATTTCGTTTTGAACTTCGACCGCGGTCGTGTCCATGTTTCCTATAAAAATAATATACTGCAATTGATTGTGTTTTCAGTAGACTTACGTCGTTAATGTCTAAGGGAGGATTTCACCATCACTCTTCGTTTTATAAAACTTAGTTCTCATTGTACGCCTTCCTATGGGGATAAAAATTTCGTTTTGTTTCAAATGGATTTCATAATCTTCTTTTAATCACGATTAATAAATTAAAAAAAAACGCGTTCTATTTTATAGGTGAAATCGCACCTAAATAAAATGACTTTTCTGCTCTTGTTTCTTAGCGTAATCTTTCGTTGTATAGGGAAATTTCACCCATCACACTTTATATTATTATGGCGACGTAAATCTCGTTTGTTTCAAATAAATCTTAATTACATTCTTCTTTTAATCGCGATTAATGAATCTTAGATTTCGTTACGTCACGCGATGATTTTTATGTCTTTACTAGCTGTCCCGGTGAACTTCGTGTCACTTTAAAACCTTCCCTGGACTTCTAAGAATATTTTAAGACTAAAATTAGCCCAATCCGTTCAGCCGTTTTCGAGTTTTAGCGTTACTAATACAATTGAGAATCCATTTTTATATATATAGATCATCTTGGAGCCTTGTCACGTTGTTTTATTAACAAAATAGCAAGAAACGATAAATAAGCTAACCAAACGCATCTGTGAAACTGTCATCTTAACAATTTTTTCGTCTATGTTTTTCGATCTATCATGACACTAAACTGACAGGACTTAAATTTTAACGGAAGTCAAAACTCGAATATTGGGCGTTCAGAAGATAAAAATCGGATTTGCTGTGAACGGTTTATGTTGGTGAAATGCAATTGAGTGTCATTTAAAACGTGTTCATACGTTTAGAACCGGTTTAGTATGCGCTAAGCGCGTTTAATTTCTTTGGTGAAATCGAATCTACTTGGAATCGTATAAAAAGGGATTAAAGTACAAAAAAAAATTCTAGGGAACGTATTCGAGTCCAAGATTAATAATATTTATATTAAGAAATATCGCAAAAAGTAAAAAATTCAATGTGGTACTTTAGTTTAAAAGTTGTAATTTATGTTAAAAATCAATAAATTTTAGTAAATAATCGTAATTTTAAATGTTTTGCCAAGTTTCGGTTTCGGTTTCGGCCGAAACTGAGAGTATGGCCGAAAGTTTGGTTTCGGTTTCGGCTGAAAAATCAATTTCGGTCGGACACTACTAATTATTATCTAAAATTAAATAAATAAAAAAAAATCAATTTTTCAACTTGTTGTCAACAGACTTCAACCATAAATAAAAGAGTATAATTCGTATGTATAGGCTTGTCACTCAAAAATCTGTCATTTTTCCTAGTAGTAGTGTCGTAGTGTAACGTTTTATTTGTTAAAAATATATATCGACGGGTGCAAAGTAAAAAGAGTCATCTACAAAACAGCAACTTTTCAGGAGAGCGCATAATAGGAAAAAGTGCTCCCATTTTGTCAATTTTTATCCTAATTTATTGAAATTTCCGTCATTACTTAATTATTTATTAATATATCTGCATGTATATTTCATTTTTTCTAATTATGTTTAATTTACGAGATATTGTAGTTGTCTTCATCTACATTGCTCTAAAATGTGACAAGAGAGTTAACTACCACTTGGTCGTTTCTACGTTGGAATTTAAAAAAATAGATTTATTGAAATACGTTTAGTATAATATATCAGTAAATATGTGAAATGTAACCCTTTGTATTGTTAAATAAAGTTAATGTCCGTTTTACGTCTTAAATACATCAAATTTAGAACATAACTGCACAGATATCTTTTTCTACGTCGTTGATTCGGTGCAAGGTACAAGATTTAGAAGGAGGTTAAATGAAATATTTACTTAGGAATCATTCATTTACTATCGTAAAAAATGTAATTTCTTATACATATTTGGAAACAAAAATAAACTTAACAAAAATCTTACTGATAATCATTTATGAGGTATACAATTTCAGGAACTTTGGTTTAGAATTCAACAGTAAAGTTATAATATAAACTTCGTTTAACAAAAATAAACAACTGAAATTATAATATTAAACAGAGTTGTAAACTTTTTATATGCTAAGTAAAAATAATAACTTAAGTCACAATATGACTTAGATTTCACAATAATAAAAATAAAAACAAATCCTTTAAACTTTAAAGTACGTTCTATTCGAAAACTTATTTAAATAAAAATAGGAAGTCATAATATCACTTGTGATAAAAGTAAGTAGAAAATTAAATTCTTAACAAAAATTCAATACTGTGTCGATACTTTAATTACTTTAAAACTAATTAAAAATTATTCAGTCTCATTGTCAGTATAGGAACTATGTTTTAAATTATTATAAAAGTTATGATATCTAGGAGGTATCAGATTTTGCTGGCAGAGGCTTATTAAGTCTTTGTACTTGGCACTTGTGATCATGATGGGTTCATTGTAACATTTTTTGGGATCATTAAAGACACGGTGAGAACGAGTAGTTACTTTTCGCACCAAGTCAATTCGCTTGGGTTCTTCATCACTTAGATCATATTTATAAAATATTGTGTAAGGATTATCTGCTTTAACAACTATTTCTCGAACTTGATTCCACTTAACATTCTCATTTTCGGTATTTTTTGTCAATTTAAAATCATTTACACACATTTTAAAATCCAAAATTTGGTCTTGTGTTATTTCTATAACATCATAAGCATCGCCAGACGTCTTACACCACCGGACGAGTGTATACCATTCTTCAGGACAATAAATGAATTTTCCCTTCGACGATTTCTCAATTAATGCGTGGACACTATCGCCTTCCTGTTGGGTGTGACCCTTCTCCAAAAATCTGTGAGAAATATCAATGCTATACTTTTGAGAGCAGTATACATACATCAGAAATACAATGCGGTTTCTATTTTGACCGCAACAGTTATCGGACCACAGGCGGATATCTTTGATGCCTCTGTCAATTGACTTTTGTATAAAATTATAAAGGCAACTAGCCACTTCATTTGAACCCCGCTTAGCTATAGTTTCAGGCCACATATAACATATTCCTTTTTTAAGTCCCATATCAAAAACAGTAAAATTAAAGACAGAAAGTTTTCGCTTATAATAAAATGAACTAGTTTCTCCGTGTGGTGTCGATAAAATTTTTTGAAAATCAAAGGTAGCCGAAGTTACAGTTTCAGGATTAGAAGTAGCTACATTTTTGTCTTGTTTCTTCAAAGACCTCGCTATATTTTTATCTTGTATATGTTTACTGTACTGATCTTGTGAATTGGTTGTCTGGTTGGAAGAGAGACAATTTTTAAATGCTATACAGACGTCGCACTGGTCTTTTTTAGGAATATAAAAGGCTATGTTCATTTCCTTATTAACTATGTCTCGGTATTGGCGCGCTGTCTGTACTCTATCCACAATATTATTTTCCTCTACCCAAGTCTGGTACAACTTAAACATCGTGGAAAAGTTTAAATCAGCCAAGTAAACTTTGTTTGTGTCCTTTCTTGTGTAATGTGACTCCACTGGTTGGAACGAGTTTACATGATCACAGACTCCTTTTATTATGGCGGCTGTACAAACCTTGTTTTTATTGTTATGACGACCTCTGAAATCTTTTTCACAGTTACCAGTAGATTTATCATATTTATCAAGAGCACTCTGTATAAACTGATTACTTACTGATAGTGTATTCTTAAACATTGTTTTGCATACTTTTACAGTGCTAGGGCTGGTTTCTTTTAAATTTATTGGAAGTGTGTAGTTTACACTGTATTGACGTTTAGAATTATTCTCTGTAGTAAATCTTCGCTTCATACTACGTTTTGTATATTTACCTATAAAAGCCCATTGCTTCTCATGATCACAGAGATCCCAAAATCGGTCAAAGATAAGTTTCCTATCTTCGTGAGATATTTTTGCGCTACAATTAAACTTGCAATTTATACCACATGCCGGCTTAAGATGTTTCGCAGGTTGCAATTTCCCATTTCTGGACTGATGTTGTTTACCTGAATTAAGTAGTAATTTACGTCTCGTATCAATCCATTTATCTGTATTTCTCAATCTTCTTTTCTTTGATCTATCAATACTGAACTGACGTCTTTTTCTACCGTTTAACGAGGAAGGCGTAGAACATTCACTAATTGATGCCTCCGCTGCTGAAGAAGTATCAATGGTGTTGTTTATACCTTCACAGTTTGAAAGAGACAATATACTCGATGGCCTGCTTGAGTTTATTAAACAAATATTTTGATCTAATACTGATAATGGACGCGGCGGACTTGAAGTAAATGAATTATATTCTGAGGGCATTGGTGTATCCGTTAGTTTGCTCGAAGAATCTCTATTATCATCATCTGAATTTTCAGAATTATTTTGTATTTCAGATTGAGAGTGAACTGGTGTGCCTGACCTAGAATACACAAAATGTGGGGACTTATCTTGTGAAGTTAATTGATACTCATTTGTCTTCATCGCGGAAACATCAAGGTCTTCTATAAGATTTTCAATAACTTCATCGGCCAACACAGTATTTTGCTCGAAAAATCCATTGCTTATGTTGTGGAAGCTTTCATCTTCTTTAAAAAGTCGTTTCGGACTTTCTGAACATGAAACAATAGTAAAAATAACAGTAAGAAATTATAATTTATAATTAGAAGTCAATTAATATAGCTAACAATAAGAATTAACATAGATAGGTACTCATAAACATAACAAAAAATACTAATTTAGAAAAGTAAATTGAGACATCTAAACAACAATCGCAAAGTAGAAAAAGCTATATGGCAGGTAGTCGTTTATGCGTCGTGTCGTAACAAGAAATATCATGGTTGACTTATATTCATAATTACAACTACTAAATATGATTTTTAGTTCAAAATTACAATAATATTAAACTTATATTATAAAAACTACGTACCAGAACTAGTTTCACGGTTGTCATCGATAAGTTGTAATAGATCTTCTCGGTTCATAATAGCGCATTGTCGTCTCGTTTTGCCCAAATTCACCAATAATTTACGTCTTTCCATGTTTATTGTGTTGAACTCAAACTGTTTACTAATATGATAACACTTTTAGACGTTCTTTATCACTTTGCAAACCAAAATAAACAAATAATCGTGCCGGCCGGCGAAGCACGTGTCATCTGCCTGATGACGCAATATGACTGACCGCCGGCCCCCGCGCGGCCCGCGTATAGGCGACCAGCGGTAGTTATTCGCATCTACATCGTGCAATTTCACAAAACAGGTGTAGAAGTCTTCTTTTACGTGACAAAATTACCAAAACTATGGTGATATTTGAATTTCTGTTTTTGCTATGTTGTAGAACAGGATATTTTAAGCTAGTTTCTACAAAAAAACAAAAAACTCAAAATTGCAGATGACTTTTTTTACTTTGCACCCGTCGATATGATAAAAGCATAATTTTAAAATAATATTAGCTCGATGCATTCCTTCACCATATAAACTATAACGTTTCCCCATTTTTCGTAAAAAGTGTTACAATTTACAAAGTTTTTCTCCCACGTATTAATATATACTAGATGTAAACGTAGACTTCTCAAAAAATTATATACCTACATAATATTATAAGCAATGAGTAATGACCATAATATATCAATCTTGGGCAGTCATCATCCGTTGCCAGCCACCTTCGTCAAATCATTGGTCCATTTAGAGGCCAATTCAAACTGCATCATCATCAGCCTATCGCCACCCTAAATTCTGATCTTGGCCATCCCTCATCATCCCTACCAGTCCCAAACAGCATCGAGAAAAGTAAACAATATGCGATCTTATTGTATTGATGGAGTGGACAAACATACGTGTATTGTAGTTTTCATGCGAATAAATTATAGGGATGTTTCAAGAGGTCATGTACTCCTACCGCTGACGTTCTACAGTAATTGAAAAGCGTATCATTAAAGAACAACCGCCTGTACCTCATTATTTTCGTACTTAATTGGAACATGTTTGCTATTTAAAATAACCTTTACAAAAATATTATATTGTTACGGTACATGGTATACGGACACGTAGTGCCATCTAGCGACAAACCAGCAAAACTAACCGAGGGAACACAGGCAACATAAATCCCCTACTCAATACTAGATGGCGTTAGGTGCGCTAGTACATACTCGAATAGACTGTGCTCGAACTTTCTAGAAGTGTCTTGTTTACGTGTTTACCGGTTTATTTTGTTTACGTGTTTACGTGTTTAGTTGTTTATGTTTATTGTGGTACATGCTCGAGCCTCCTAGAAAGTTCCGACACTTGTTTACTTGTTTACGTGTATCGGGAACATTCTGGAATTCGTCCGGAGTCGTCGGAAGGTAGACGGCGCGGCAATTCAGTTCGATCTGAGCGATCTTCGAGGCGATTTCGGAGTGACAAATAGTGAGTGAACCAGTGAAACCTGCGACTTGGCTACGACCTAGGACAGTGATAGTGCTTAGTGATTGGACCTAGTGATTAGTGTTTGGACTTAGTGCTAAGTGTTGTGACCTAGTGTGTGCTTGTGTGACCTAGACTTAGTGAATAAAGTCTTCAAGAGAGTCACCAGGTCTTTCTCTCCAAATCCTCGAACCCTAGCACGTAACAATATTGTGGTACATAATTTGTACCATAACTCGTGTTGGTGCCAACAGACGATTCTTCTTTAAGTGTTACTACATACTATGTACCTACCTAACAAATTCGTTCAGGTACATATTTACTGGTAAGGGTGAGGCCAACCGACCGTAATAACCGGGCAAGGCCCGACAAACCCGCTGCGCCCCGGCAACAGTGTGACCACACTTCACATAGATTTCCACTTTTTAGTAGATTTGAGGTCAAATGAATGACGATTTAGTAGTCCAAAATTTTGAGTAAATTTTAAATGAAGATCGATATTATATAATAAATAATATAAAAAATTAAAATTGATAATGAAGACAGTCCATATAAACATTTTAGTTTTATTTTAGTTTCAACAACGTAGAAATGTAACATTGATTAATAAAGGTAGATTTTCGGTAGAAGCTAAAACACGATCTAGTTGATTTTAGTAGAATATAGCAACGTTTTTGATCGAGTCACGAGTGATTTAGGAGTGGTCACACTGGAGCTATCCAAAGTACTCAAAATCCGTCAATGCGATGCGACCCGGCCCGGCAATAGTGTGCTATAGCGCATTTTGCGCTGCGCTGAGCCCCGATCAGCCCCGGCAAGCCCCGCCACGCGCCGACAAACTGTGCGCGTACCTTTAAGTCGCATCGCCTCATCCTGTAATCTCCACTCAGTCCTGTATATCGCACTCGTATGCGGTATGACCACCGCATGACGGCTGCTTCACACACTGACTCACCCCGTAATCTCCGATGGCCGGCTGAGTGGATGGCGTGCTAACTCCGTCGTCGAGTGCCTCTCAAACGTCTCGCCATGATACTCTATTTATAGCGGCATAATGTACGGTCAGCAGAAATTACGAGAGATTTCAGGAGAAAAGTGCAGCGTTATAAAGAACCTCTTTATGGGAAAGTAGCGTACATACGTATATTACATAACGCTTCATAGAAGCGTTTAGCCATACTAATTACCAAGGGTGGGTTGCACCAACTAACTTTAACTATAACTTTAACTATAACTGCAGTGCGAAATGTCAAATCTCTGGTTAAGGACGCCATTTTTAACTTTAACCATTGTTCTTGTTCCGATCATACCTACTTAAATCGACATTTTTTCGTGAAAATTTACTGTTTTGTTATAAGAAATATTTTTTCTGACGATTTTTACGGATAATGAAATTTTTTATACTCTCAATCCCGTTACCTGTAGCTTGAATAAAAAAATAAACCCAACAGACATCTGTCGATTTCTCCGGTCAAAGTCAAGGTTAAAGTTAAAGTTAAAGCTAAATTTAGCCTTAACTATAACCATAATTTTAAACCTAACTTTAACCACGCCTCTGGTGCAACCCTAATATTATAAATGTGAAAACGTGTATGTTTGTGTGTTACATCTTTACGCTTAAACCCGCCTTAAACCGCAGAATCTCGTTAACTATAACGTCGTTAATCGTTATCAAGGAAATAAGTACCTTCTGTAATTTTTTTGTTTATGAAAACTGTTGCAATTTGCAAGAATTCATGTTCTCTACACTCTTAGTAAGAACAAGAAGTGAGAAGCCTCCATATTGTCTGCTTCCCACCCACTTTAGCTATATTTTTATCCACTATAGCTATACTGGTTATACAAAGCCGTTCCTAATAAGGCACATAATATTATTGTGCTACTACATAATAAGTTTTACTTTCTTTAGCATAATGCTTATGTATATTAATAGCATAACGTAACTCATGTAACTGTCTGCTCACTTAATCCAATTATTGTTGTAAAAATAAGACAAAATACATACATAATTTTGCATAGTAATAAGCGAGTGTTTGTACAGTGATGTAATAAGACTTCACTTTCTTATAACAGTTTGGTCCAAATCTTGTTCCTCATTTGAGGCTGAAATTTAAAAAGGCCAGGCTTTTCAGCTCCAGCATTTTGGCAGCATGCCATCTTCATCAATTCCGAAGTTTCATAAACGACGAATATTTGAGTTTCCATATTTCTCATCAATCATCTTCAGGACTTTGCTTATCACTTTTAAAGTTTTACATTTTAATTTCATTTAAAAGAGCGCTCAGCGGGGCTAAAATGGTCGCTTTGAAGAATCACGATATGAATCATAATATGATTCATTTTTCTAAAATCGCAAAATGCAACTCTGCATGCAATTAATTTCTGTATTTTTGTACATTTGTCAGTTTGACAGTTTTGACAATTCATTTGCTGAATTGATTGAGAGGAATTGCTAAATGTGACCATTTTAACCCCGCTGTTGTTTTCCCTTTCCTGCGGGGCTAGAATGGTCGCTTTGGAGAATCATATTGTAAATCATAATATGATTCAGCATGCAATTCATGTCTAGTAATTCGTACTAATTTGACATTTGTCAGTTTGACAGTTTTGATAATTCATTTGCTGAATTGATTGAGAGGAATTGCTACCATTAATTTTTAGCCCCGCTGGTCTCTCTGTATTAATAAGGCTTTTTGAACTTCTCCCGTTTCCAATATTCAATCTATCTCTGGTTTGACATACAAACCAATCGCAGCTAACATTGAATTGACATAAAATATATGTCTCTAATGTCTAATGTGTGCAATTCCTATCTCTAGTAGGGCAATACCAGAGATAGATCAAATATTCGGAACGGCCGTTAGTCTCTTAATCCTAGCGCACTTTAACAATTAATGGAAAGGCCGAGAAAGAACGCTACCTGATTTTGCTCGCCATCAATTTTCTTTACCAGCCTGTGTCATTACGTTCTGACAGCACAAGAGAAATGTTATGATAACATATGAAACAAAAGGTCGATTATTTCTGCTCTGTTTCGTACAAACAAGGGCAATTGAAGGGGCTCTCGTAAAAGCATTTTTCTATACACTGTAAAGTGTACACATAAAACCCAGGAAGTCCATTAAAATGCACGCGCATTACGCCATACATAAAATATGTTTGAAATAAGTGATGCGGGTCAATTTCTCCATTTGCGCGTTTTACTGGTTTTACATAGAATAGTTTTTAATGCTAGGAGCTCGTTATTTCGAATGTGTTAACGATTGTTTTGGCAACATGTACCTACAGTATAACTACAACACCCCATGGTTTTTCACTTTTCACAGTCGCGGTTTTTGGAAAGACGAGTGTCGAAAACGATGGTATCTCTTGTTAAATTATAATGATTTCAGTTTTATGTCTACAGCGATGTTGCTTTTGAAATTAATGGCGCTTGAAAATTAAACTCAGTTTAAACTCGAAACTGAAATTCATAATTACAGTTAATGTTTTTAAACAGTTCATAACCATTGACAGCATTTACTGTAGAGAACTCGGCGGGCTGATTTAGGTCAGTCTGTATAAATATTTACTGTAACTTTTGGCAGCGCTAACATCGGATAGGCTAGGCGCAGAGCGATTTACACTAGATACTAATGTAGGAGCAAAAATAGTTGTTATGCAGGCCTAGTTTATTGCCCTGAGCTTCCTGTCAATCGGACTACGAATGCAAAGGCTCGCGAGCCTTGCTGGAGCCTTTGCATTTGAGCTTAGAGATTATACTTTAGATGATGATCAAAATATATGTGACTATGATATAAGATACTATTTGCTCTACATTTTTATAAAGAGTATAATATAAGACTTTATAACTTCTGTATGCCATAAGTTACTAACACTGGTTATTATTACAAGTTAATGATATTAACTCATTATTAATTAATCAGTAGCATTGGTAGTTGACACAATATAATCATTCCTATGATATTGAATGTACTGTCACTTCTTGGTGGAAATTCATCTTCAATTAAATAATTATACACTTTCCTTGCACTTATTCCACTTTATTTTAATATATTTATTACAAAATTGTTAAATACACGACCGGTTTCGAAAAAATATACCTGATGATGATTTTTTCGAAACCGGTCGTGTATTCAACAATTTTGTAATAAATATATTAAAATAAAGTGGAATAAATGCAAGGAAAGTGTATAATTATTTAATTGATAATCATTCCTTCCTTTTGGATACGCCGTAGTCGGATATTTTCCGACCTGTCGAACGTGCACCCTCAAGAGCGTCTTCAATATGCAAATTTCTGTTCCAGTTGCAACCAGCTGACGGAGCTGCCGCGCGAAGTATGCTCGATGCCACTCCAAGTGCTGCTGCTGCCGGACAACATGCTGGCCAGCCTGCCCAAGGAGATTGGCCGGATGACCACTTTAGCGGAACTGGACGCGTCCAACAACAGGCTGACTCAAGTGCCCATGACGCTCGGAGACTGCTCCGGCCTCCGGTGTCTGAATCTCAGCAATAACCAGCTAGGATTGCTGCCGTTACGTAAGTGGATTGTAAATGTTTAAAAGGAATAAAAAACTTTAAAGGGGACATTGCTCCCTCAAGTGTCCGCGTTGGCCCATCATGCAAGCAATTACAAATATGCCCCATACTCGTCAATGATTGCCTATGATCGACGTCAATTGTGAAATAGATAGTTTCGCATTCATGGTGACAATCAGTTTGCTACGATAAATATTTACTTGTTTACCAATTATTTTCATATATTGCTTACCTTACTAAATATGTAAGTGTATGTAATTCATGAGAGTAAAGAAAGCAATAAAGCTGTTATGACCATTCTTTGAGGCGCCAATAGGACTTTTTAATCATAGATATTTTTTCATAAATACCATTTGAATAATAATATTATATCCATTCATAAATTCATAATACGGGGACGGAATCCGTGTTTTCAGGGAAGACCTATCATAATATTCCCCCTAGGTTTAATTCATGATTAATGTTTTAAGTAGATACTTCATAAAGAATAACATTTAGCAATAAAGTTGCGCTGAAATTCGTTTATTTAACGGTATTTTTTTCCAAGATTAAAAGTATCCTATGCTCTTTCCCGGGACTCAGAATCTCCATACCAAATTTCATCAAAATCTGTAAGTATGAAAAATGAAGAGGGAAGAAACAAACACACTTTTGCGTTTATAATATTAGTATGGACTAAATATTATAGAGAATCGGTTTCATCTACAGCTTTTTGAGTCACACTTAGTTGGCTTATAAATCCGCAATGTCGCGATATCTACCTTTTATGATAATTGATAAGTGATAACCTAGAATTCCGCTTTCCTATGTTGATAAAACGTAGCCTACATTCGATATCGGAATGTATTGCAAAAGTTTGCACTGTTCTGCACAGAGAGAAAGCAGAGAAATGTTATTTTATAAGGTTGTTTTTAGTTCTTACATTATAAGTACAATATAAGACGCGCACAACTAAAAGATCGCATGGCAAAACTGGAGGGGGCAATTGGCGCGTGTCTACATAATATATCTACCAAATACATACAATAAGTGCCAATTAACATGTTACAGTCTGATCGCGATCTACCAAAAATGATCCGTAAGAATTTAGATCACTGATCTACCACTAGCGTATACGCGCGTTCCCACTTCGTTTTCTCCTTGCCCGCCAAGTTCGTTCCATGTTTGCCGAGCGATCATTTTTTTGCAGTCTATACATACCATTAACCCGCTAATTTACCGACCCGATCTGCATCTCAATAACCATAATATTTACAGAGATCACATACCTCAAGCTTGAACACCTGGACGTGAGCTGCAACTGCATATCGTCGCTTCCGCTGGAGTTGCGCAACATGGCGACCATCATCACGCTCAACCTGGACAACAACCCGCTCGTCTCCCCACCCACTACGGTGAGTCATCATCACCAGCTCAACACCTGGACGTGAGCTGCAACTGCATAATGTCGTTGCCGCTGGAGCTGCGCAACTTGGCGATCGTCATTACGCTCAACCTGGACAACAACCCGCTCGTCTCCCCACCCACTACGGTGAGTCATCATCACCAGCTCAACACCTGGACGTGAGCTGCAACTGCATAACGTCGTTGCCGCTGGAGCTGCGCAACTTGGCGATCGTCATTTCGCTCAACCTGGACAACAACCCGCTCGTCTCCCCGCCCACTACGGTGAGTCATCATCACCACTTGGCCTTCAGTTAAGAGTATTACGAACATTGAACAATGAACAAGCTAGACTAAATGTAGCAGATAAGTGTTGGGGTAGAGACAAAAATTAGGCAAACGTAGCATCTTATGCTTCGAAGCTCGATGGACCAACAATTTTAGGAAGGTGGCGGGTAGCGGATGGATGGGCCTAAGATTCAGATGGTTGGCGCTCATTAGGCGATGCCGTGGATGGCGATAGGCTGATGATGATGATGCTTACGTTTATAGAATATTTACGGCAACTTGGACCAGAGATAACGGCAAAATTTCGGCCGACAAGGGCCAGAAGGCTAAGGAAATTAATTAACAATAACAAGGCATCGTTTATGCTTGCAGATCTGCATGCGCGGGCGCGTGCACATCTTCAAGTACCTAGAGAACATGAGCAACAAGGAGTCGCAGCCGAAGCGCGACGACACGCGGCGCTCCAAGCACAGCTCCTTCAACACGCCGGCGACGCACCAGATCACGTCGGGCAACGCGACCATCGACTGCCTGCGACACAAGCCGCGACATGTGGTCGACAGTGGATACTGCACTGATGGTGTTGACAAGCGGTGGTCTAATGATGGTGAGTTGAAATGTGATGTCTGTCATGATGTAGATTGGAGGACGCGATTCTCGACATGATCCGGAAGGTGGTATAGTGAATCTCGTGATAAGCAACAGCCGTTTGACAGCAGATATGGCACAAAATTTGCTGGTTAATATTTCGTGTAGGTACAATATTTCTGTCATATTTAGCTATGATGCGTAATAGGACCACTTCACAATCCACGGTTTTTCATATCGCGAACTGACGCATTTTATATGATTATAGAGCGTTGTCGTATAGAGCAGTCTTTCCCAACGTGGGCGATAACTCCCCCTTGTGGGCGCTGAAGGTCTAAAGGGTGGGCTGTGTGGGACCCAGAAAAACAATGGGGGCGTTGTATAGATGCGTGAGGGGTGATTTGTAATTTTATTTCATCTGGGTGCATTTTAAATTGAAACAAAACATAATTTGTTCTGAAAGTGGGCAGTGGACAAAATAAGTTTGTGAACCCCTGGTATAAAGTATAAACTTTTGAAAGTGGGCAGTGTACGAAATAAGTTTTAAAAATTGTAATAAATAGTACTTTAACGTATCCGTTGTTTATATGCCTATTTTTCAGGATACGTCAACCACAATGTTTAGCATGGCCGATAAATAAAACGTTTCCTTCGGTAACATCAAGGCAAAATGATAGATTGATAAAGGATCATTACCTAGGCTTGCCTAAAGCCTATTCTATCGGGATTCGAGGTGTAAGAATGTTTAGCATTTCCGACATAGAAAGGATTTTATTATAACCCTTTCTTTCTTAAAACCGTTTTGACTTCGGTAAATGAGGCAAAGTGACAGATTGACAAAGGAAATCCTTAGATTTAGGCATCCATTACACGGTAGGTTTTGCTGTCAGTTTTACTACAGTCATGGCTGTAACTGATGGATAACCTACTGTGTAAGAGCGTGACAGACGGTTGCATGAAGTTGAGTGACTAAAATCTGGATATCTTGATTTTTGCTTCATGCAACCATCAGTCACGAATTTTGAGTGAGTGTTGTCACATCTGACAAAATAGGATCGAAGAAACGTAACCTTTGAAAATTTTGGCTTTGACTGACATAAAACTGAAGAGAATTGAGTGACCGTCTAATTCGTAAGTCCATCAGTCACCATCAGTCAAACATAATTCATGATTGACGGAATTGACTGTCGCTTGCATGAGAATGTAATGGATGCCTATGTTTAAAATCTACCAGTATTTTTGTTTTGTTAGAATTTTTCTGTGGCCAGGCTAACTTGTGGAGTGTCGTTAACTCGTTATCAACTAGAAACAAAGCTTATTTTTGGTAAAAGTGCCTTCGTGCTCATTTAGTTAGGCGATATATAACCATAACCCTAATTTATTTTGTGCTATGTTACGGCTACTTACACCCTAATTTTATGACCGAGACTAATTATTGTAATTATCTAGCCCCGTTCTATTAATATTGCTCTACACCCTAAATATTAAAAATGTAGGACAATAGACAGTTCATATTAATTTTGTGTACAGTGGCGACAACCTTGACGCAATTTTGACCTTTTTTGCTATTAGAATAAGATCTAAATTTGCTATTCTGGATTTACCGATGATTGATCAAGGAAATTGATTTTTAGGCAGACCTACGTGATTCCGTCCGTCAAGCCCAGCCGACAGGTCTATAGTCTTGACCACGAAGTTAGCTTCATGGTCTTGACAGAACCCGACCAAACGTAGGTCCGCCATCTACCCTTAAATCTATTTTTATGACAGTATAATATTGAATTATACACGTTACAGTCTACACAGTTCACACCTAGTTTGTTTTGTAAATAATTGCACAAAATAATTGTACAATAGTAACGGGTAAGACGAGGTTTTTTTATAAAGTATTGCAAGTTATCATTACTTTAATCGTATTGTAATGCACATGAATAATAGAGGTCAATCATATTCCGAGTTTCTTGACATTTACACACAAACATATTGCATATAATATATTCACAAACAGACATACAAACATTTGAGGTCGCCACGACACAAATGTGTCTTCAAATGATCGATTCTTCATTGATGTATTGCGGCTTGATTTATAAATTATGGATGTTGATTTAAGAAAGGATTACATTCATTCATATTATGTGTAGAGTAGATTTAAGATCAACGCGCACGAGTGACAAAATTGTCTCTGTTGTCCAGAAGGTCTGATTGACGTGTTTTTCTAGCGTATTTGATAAGTCGTATGTCAGATAAAGACAAGCCTAGAATATTTAACGTGAGGTAATTATCTTTATTATTAAGAAGGTACAAGAATAAAGGGCGATGTAGCGGTACACCTAGCGCCACAATCCATCAACGCGATATCGAAGTTTCTGGGATCGATATGACATAATATAAAACGCCTGAATTCAGAAATGACGTTAGTGGGCTTCGGCCTGACCGAGCATCTCGCTCGGGCGGAAGATCTTTCTTAGTGACTTTGTTAAGAACTTTAAAAAATAAAAATAAAAACTTATTTTCCACAGGCGGTGACGGTTGCGGTTCGGGTCGGTCCACACCTAGCACGCCGTCGACGCTGTCGCCGGGCGCGGCGATGTCTCGACATTCCACCTCCAACGAACCCCTCACACCCCTTACTCCGGTGCTCACCGGGTATGTATTATAATACCTTTACATTCCTTAAAACTTATGTTTTTTTAAAATTATTGACTGATCTTGTAAATTATTATAAAAAGTTCCATATGTCTAAAACAAATATTCTATATACAGCCAAATAAAGAACCTCCTCCTTTCTGAAAGTCAGTTAAAAAATATATCCAGGTCTATATTAAGTATATTAATGTGTAATGAAATTATTTTGTATGTTGTAAATATACGCTTTTTTACTTATGGGTAATAGGCAAATTTTATCTATATCAAATTATGAGTATATCTCAGGTATTTAAAGTTGTCATATCATCGAAAATTTTATTCAACTGTAAAATACTAAGCTTATAATATTATTATGTTTTCTCTTACATTGGCCATTGCAGAGGTAAATTTTGATTACGTCATCGCCATTATCATGCCCTTTCCCGACCATTAACCCCGGTGTTGCCCTTTCAGCCTCCGAATATCACCCGAAGGGCTTTCCAATGGCGAGGATAAGAGTAAATTAGCCCATCAACAGACCTACAGGTATACCCGCACTCACACTCACACGCATACGCACTAACTTTTTAATCGGTTAAATGTTTGTCGAGTCTTTCTTGGATGAGTATAAAAATGCTGCATTTTTTAATAATATATTTTATTATCATTTTTTAAAGATTTTTCTACCCATTTATGTTGTGAAAACCTAAACTCGTGGGCGTACAATTTTTTTAAATATTATTACTTAAGTACCAATTATTATATCACATGCAATAAAATTGATTGTATTTACTACTAACAAACATTGGTTGTATTTTTTATAACAAGTACTTATTGGAAATTTAAAATCATACTGTAAATATATTTTGTTACCATTTAACTAACATGCCTAACATTCACCGCTTGGCTGATAAATAACAGTTTTGTAGAAATATTTATTTTGTTTATAAAAAGAATATTACCTTTAAAGGCACTAATAACATATTATATGTTATTAAATATAACAAGTATTAATAGGCACTTGCTAATTTTACACTTCAATAAACTGTACTACTCTGAAACATTTACTACATTGCTTACTCTAATATGATTCCAGACAATACAAGGAAGCACTAAGACAGCAGCGTCAGCAGGACGTGTACCGGCCCCGCACCGACCAGCCGTCCCCAGATGTGGACAGCCCCCAATCACAGAACCAGTCCCCGGTGCACCTCCAACGGTCCCCCCACTCCCCAGTCAACGGCTTCTACAGTAGATCCCTATCCAACTCCTCTACCACCTCCCCCGTTCCCACCAATCCAAACTCCCCCCTTCTCACCAACCCGAACTCCCCCCTCCTCCACTCGACCCCCAGAAGGTTTCAGAGCAACGGAGTAGAAAAGGAGGAGCCCAAAAGGCCGGTCCAGAAGGTCGTCCCGTCGAGAAACGTCAACAAAATGTACAACGGCAACGTCGATTACTCGAGAGTGAACGGCACAGATACGTACTCCAAGCCCACGTCGCCGACCAAATCTCCAACGAACACACTAGGGTACTTGCCCAAACAGAACGGCGAAGCGAGATTACTGACGACGGTGTCGTACCTAAAGGGAGCAGGGCCCAAGCCGGGGAAGATGCCGTGGAACAAGGAGGCGGCGCCGGATAAACTCAGCTTCACCATGAAGAGGGAGTTTGATAAACAAAAGGAGGAGTCGGATTTACTGCAGCAGCTGAGGACGGTAGGTTTTGTAATTGAGCTCTTGTAAGGCACACTTGCGCTAGCCAGATATTTTTATAAATGAGTGATATCTACTATTTGAATTCAACTTCGTTTAACGCGTGTTAATTTTTCCGGGACATAAAATTATTTATAATATTAGTATAGATAATTATATTATCTATACTAATATTATAAAGAGGTAAACTTTGTTTGTATAATTGTAATAAATAGACTCAAAAACTACTGGAACGATTTTTTAAATCAACATTATCCACGAGTAACATAGGCTAAATTTTATTTCGGAAAAAATAGGTTTCCGTAAGATATTTGGGTTTTTCGGAGACAAGGTGTAAAAAATCAACCAGAAAAGTTACTTATATTGCGTACGCTGCCTAAACTATAAAAGATAGAACCATAAAATGTTCTAATCAATTGTAGGTCTTATAAATATCTACAAAAAAGTCCGCGACACACTATACCTATCTATGTCGAGTGAGGCACAGCAACAATTTTTTTATTAAAAAAATCTTGAATTTTTTTGGACTAAATTTTAACGCGTTTATTTTACTCATGCTATTAATCCTTATCAAAATAAATTATTTAATCACTAAGTACAGTTTATGTAGATAATATTTGGTCTTTGAATGACTAAAATTGGACGTTTGGTTTTGAAGTTATGGCGAAATTAAAATATGTATTACGATTTCTACTGCACGGCCCGTTGCGAAGTGGGCGTCATCAAGGCGGGTGCGCGTGCGAGAGGGCAGTTTAGATCTATAAGTTCTTTTCAGAGTTAGAATATTACACGCTATTAACATTTTCTTAAATATTTGATTTCGGGATCTCACCAAATTTCAGCATAATCGATGATGATACCTAAAAAAACGTGTTTGTTACAACAGTTTTTACTTTAATACATACGAATAATAAAAACTAAGGAAACGTAACTCCCATACTATTACCGTTTTAAATTTGTTTCCTTTCGAACTGTCATGCAAGGTCAGCCACAGCTGAAGGCCACCTAAATATTGTCAGATATTGCAAATGCATTGAAAAGCTACACATTTATGACAAGTATAATAATATTTTATTATTCGTAGTTTAATACGTAATATTTTATCTAACAAATTATATTGTTACTAGATAATCGAGGGGCGGTTGAAGATGTGTCTGCCTCGTGAGTTGGCGCCGGCGCTGGCTGACGGCGTGGTGTTGTGTCACCTCGCCAACCACGTGCGTCCACGCGCCGTCGCCTCCGTGCACGTACCCTCGCCCGCACAGGTACGCGTAAGTGCGTGCACGTACGCAAATACGTCCGTGTTTTTTTCTTGCTTTGCTACGCATTGCTTTCAATTGTTTTGCCAATTGCAATATTATGGTAATTCCACCAATATTAAATTCTATTAGTATAGATTGTATGCATGAATATTCATATGGGTTTTAGGTGTCTTAAGTTTTTCAATTAAGTAGGTTTCTAATATTTCAAAGATCCAATAATTTAAAATTATTTCATATGCACTTTCAGCCGAAGCTGACGATGGCGCGGTGTCGGAGAAACGTCGACAACTTCCTTGAGGCGTGTCGGAAGATTGGCGTTGAGGAAGTAAGTAACTGTTTTATTCTTATCTGTTACACATTTATACATTTATATTGACCTTATTATTTTAATTTACCTCCAGTCAAAATAATCACATTATCAAACATCTTAGTTTTATTGTTAGTTACACTGCTTTTTTTTTAATTATAATTTTGTCAATTTGCAAAATGCCTTTAGCATGGAACGTTACAATTTTTAATAGATCTTAAAAAAAATAATTTCGAAACATAGCACATAACGTAGTTGACTCTTGTCCCCGAACCATAGATCGTTTTGAGTGTTGCAGGATCTAGTTCGATATCCTTTCGCGAGCGCGGGTTTTGACGGTACTAAGTGAGCGTGGCGTGTGTTCCAGGAGGACATTTGTACGGCGGAAGACATCACAGAGCGAGCGTACCTCGGACCTCTCGCTCGCACGCTAGCTGCCCTGCTCGCACACGCCACGCCGCGCTCGCCTAAGGATATCCGAGATCCGAACGCGCCCGAACGCGAGCCGAACGATTCCGATTCGAACGACTCGAACGAAGTCAACTTTAACGTGGAGTATTCGACCGAGGAAAGCTACGAGCGGGAATACTCGACGGACTCGAACGAGTCGTATCAGAATCAGGAGTTTATCGAGATGCAGAGCTACGCCGTGGATTCGATCGAGGTGAACTACGACCGGCGCCACGACAACAAATACGTCAGCAACTTCAACTTCGCCCACAAAAACTACACCATCGACGAAACCGACGAACTCAACTACGAAAACAATAACGTCGAGCCGGTGCAGTACTCGCCCGTCTACGCCAACGAGTACAAAAAGGGACCCTACTACTACAACAATAGGATTCAATTTGTAACGCCGTACTTTACCAAATCGGGTGTACTAATGAGCGATAATCTAGAGATATACGACACGGACGAGGTCGATTGTCCTCTAAATTTGACTGAAGACGAAAACTTGGAGAGATACGACCGAGGCAAGATGAATCTCGACATACAGAACAGCCACAATAACAATGTTCGCGTGGAAACGCCGAGCGAGAGAGAGCACAGAATATTTTTTACTGTACTGTGTATCGGAGGCTTTATACTGTCTACTATAATTCTCATTATATACCCACTATAAGATGCTATTCAGTCGAGTTAGAATTTCTGTTACTTTTGAGGGTATTTATTTATAGTTTTTATTTGAGAATGCGTTGTCGCATATTGTTCTTTTTGCCTATCTGAAAACTGATCTCTGAAGAATGGACATTATTTATAAAGCCGTTTGCACACTGACGTCGCAAACCCCAATTAAGAAAAACTACAAGCATAACGTATTGTCATGTAAAACAGTAGATCTATCCGCGATGTGCGGCGCTTGCGTACAAATAACCTTAATAATATCAATTAGAAATTGAAAAATGTATTCTACGAAAATATTAAGAATGGCATTCAGAGATTTCGTGCGAGTATCAAGAATATATCAGGGTTTATAACCGCTTGGATCTCAATTGAAGCTTTTATACGTAAACTTATACATTCTAAAACAAGACTTTTTAATTGGCATTAAAAGACAAATGAATTTGTATTAAAATAAGCTTATAATAATTTTAAGTACACGCTTCTTTAGCGTGCTCGAATCGTGGCCGAAGCATTTTTATCTGTCGACCAAATTTTTATTCTTTATTTCGACAGTTTTATGTCTGTTCTTAAAACAGAGACGCTTTATTATAAGAATTTCTTACTTTAATTATTATCGAAAACCTAGTCTAATTTCCTGCTATTTAATATGTGAGACTTTATAAAAGGTTTTTTAAATGATTTTCGTAGAATGGTAAGACAGTGGAAACTGAAGACTTAGAATGTTGCAGCTGCTATAGCGATAATATAATATCATTATTATTATTTAATAAGGCTGTATAATATTATACAATCTTGTATTATGTTAAAACATTATCTTATATATTAGACTTTTTCTTTTATATGTAAAAGACAAAGTCTGTATGAAAACGTGCAATATACAGAAGCCTTGTATGTGAAATATTTGGTACTTAGTGTCGCGTTGTTTAAGAATCAAATATTTGAAATGAAGTATAATATTGCCTTTCACAATAGAGGCTAGATAACTAATGATATCGAAACTGTAACAAAACTATATAATAAAGAATGAATTAGGGCTTGAACTATTTAATCGATGGAAATATCGATTACGTGATTCGAACGAATAAGAAATCGTTTCTAACTTCGTTATCGTTTCGATATCGTGTTGTGTCTAACCTTACATGCCTTATCGAACAGTTAAACTGTGATCAAAATATTCAGACTGCCAAATGGAATATATTCGAATGTTAAGACTGATGAAAATTGATAGTATTGCTGATGGATTTGTAGTCCGGTCGTAACACATCTAAATTAACTCGCAGTAGGGTTTTCATTTATTAACTTGAATAAGGGCCTGTTTCACCACTTCTTGATAAGGCTATCCACCAATTGACTTGACAGATCAAGTATGGAGAATCTGTCAAAAATGTTGTGAATAGCCTATTAGGCATTTATCAGAAAGTGGTGAAACAGGCCCTAAGTCTTTTATTTTTACAGAGTGGGTCAAAAACTTAACATACCGCCACATATTCTATTTAGAAATATACTGTTAAAATTCTTTAACCAATTTTGCAAAATAGGTCAGATATATTAGACTTAAAAAGTAATGTAACGGATACTAAAATATCTTTAACGCACAGTACTACATAGTAAGTGTAAAAAGTATTTACAGTACTTATTATGACGTATCTACTTTAATATATAATTATATCTGTAGATGCTAGAGGCTAATCTTGAACGATACAGTAATATTGGTATTTTATAGTACTTACACCTACATTTTACGAACAATCTGTATTAAAGTTCTACCCTATAGGTTAAGTTTTTGAGGCTTTTGTGTGTACCTTATTTATTTGTAGGTTACTACTTACTAATATTGGATCATCTCCATACTCCAGAGCAGATCTTCCATAATTTGCTTCGGTGTTATGCCAATCGCCAATTTTGAGGTTTGCAAAATACAAATTGTTTCTGTAATAAAAATAATACAATCCTTTATATTTTGTGAGTCAATCTAGGCAGTTACTACTGTAATATTATTTGTATTGAATCTATATTCTAAAATTATTGTGTTATGTGTAGAAAGTAAGTATTTCTTATCTACCATTTCGGTTAGTGCCTGGTCACTGAGGTTTTGAAAGGAGCTTATTCTTTCAATAGCATCATAAATGGTTTTCAACGGTTTGACGTAAGCCAATCAAATACACCAGAGAAAAGAGAAACTTTTGTTTAAAGAAACACATCAGAAACGGTTAATTAGATGTCTATAAACTATGCCAATGATATTTCAAAGTAAAATACGAGTACAATTTTCAAATATTGGTGCAAATAGTAGGGTGAGGGTAGCTTACTAGGTATATGGACTTAGCCATTCAAATATCTTATGTAATAAGATTTCTATGCCTTATATGTAACCATATCGTTATTGTATTTATAATACAATCGTAAGAAACTTATGTACTGCCATTTTATGGTTATAGCAATATTTTGCAGTGATCTTAAATATAAATTTCGGCGAAATATTTTTTCGAAAAGCTTTTAGATTTTATTCGTCGGCCACTTTAAATTGTAACTCAGAGTGGTAGTTCCTATGTGAAATTTTTATGCATTTAAAATACAGGTTCATTTCTTATCCGCATCGTGTTGTTGTTCGAATTATATTTGGTACTTAGTAGCTCTTAAAATATTTTGAAATTACTATGGTGTGTAATCTATCTTTATATTATTGTATTTAATCGCACAGTAAAGGATTTATTAGCGTAGCGTATCTTAATGAGGCTTGGAATTTATAATTGTAAGTTTTTTAAACTAATTACTAAAAGACAACCGAAATTTTCTATACATCCAACACCGGTGTTGCCAACATGAAACTTTTAATGGTGTGTAATCCGGAATAGAATATTGCATTTATTTTCGTATATTATGGTGATTAGTTTTTACCTTAACTTGAATTTATCAATACAAATTTTAAAGAATGCAATAGGCATTGAAAAATAGGCAATAAATATTGATAGAAAATACTGGCGAATTTTGTGTACATCCTATACAGTATACTTCAATACTTATAAGCTCAGAAAAGAATATTTCCCTACTTCATTGAATTAAAGTTAACATAATCACCATTTACAACGAGCATTCCAAAGACATTAACGAATTCAGTTTTATAATTTTACCCTAAGTTGCATAAGATTTAGAATAGTTTTTTTTATATTTTCAAACAAGTTTGTTATGTCATAATTTTATTTACACCAAACGTTTATTACTGCTTTATTAATATTATTTTGAGCTTTAAATTTACGAGTACAATTTATGTGTAACACTTAAGTACTAATATAACATAATTAACATAATATTTTATATTATACGATAGAATGAAAGTGTTATTTATCTGCTTATGGTGCTTGGGTAATGTGTAGTCTATGGCTGGTTTTAATGTTCTATAAAATTTGAATTTAAATTTGAAAAGAAAATGACTGACGATTAAAAGACAAGATGGCCGCTGGTCGGCATTTTTTTCTATTAAGATCTTGCCAAGGAGATGAACATTCAACCCAGCCAAGTATTCCGTTTATTATTATTAGGAAGTTACTATACTTTTTTTTCAATTCTAGTTTTGTTGTTATATTCGGTCTCTTTTGTACAGTATTATTTTCTGTGTAAGTTTGCTGTGTATTTTTCTCGAATGATTTTATGCTAACGTTTTGAATGATTTGTACTTACGATGTTTTGCTCTACTTAAAATAAATCTCTAATGGGTACGACTGGTCTTTTATTTATGGAACAAAAACTAACTTTTCACAAGCTACGAATAAGGAACGCTATGATATTATTTTGTCTCACAAAATCATAAGGAATCAATCAAATCATCAACCATTTTCTGATGTAGGACGTTGAAACGTGGCCAACCAATTCCATTTTGACGTTAAAAGCAATGATAGAGTTGAAAACACAGGCGGCTCTGAGCACAGTTGTTAAGTTGCATTGTTTAATTTTAAGCTACAAACACAGTATTACTGCAGCCTGTCCGCGCTGAAATAAGCCGGACTAATCCGTTCCAGCACTGGCATAAGACGCAAGGGGATTACTGGGGAACAACAGACCAGTAGCTGGAATACTTAACAAACTGAACATTTTCCACAGAAGCTGATGTGCTGCGCGGCGGACGTGCTCGAGGGCAAGGGGACGGTGCAGGTCGCGATCACGGTGACGGAGCTGCTGCGGCGGCACGCGGTCATCCGCGAGTCCCCCGCCAGCCCCCCGCCGACCGCCCCCGCGCCCGTGACCGCCCCCACTGCCCCCGCGCCCGCCACCTAGCGTCCCCGACTCGCCGTGGCGCCGCAGTCGCATTTGTCTCTGTAATTCAGAGTGCGAGCTCTCAGAGGTGTCATTTGTCAGAGTCAGTAGGCCTACTACGAAACCGTTCTGAGACTCAAACAATCGGACGAGAATGCCACGTCCTGCTCTTACAACGTCATTTCACGTTTGTTAGAGTAGAACACGTTTGTTTCGTGGTACGGGCCCAGTTTTAAGAGATGAGTAGTACAGCGAAGCACAATTTTAAAAATAAAAGAAAACTAATTCAAAAGAATTTGTGCGTTCATGACAAACGTTTTTCTAACTCGGTTTATTATTTTGTGGACGTAAACTGTGTTTTTTGTTTTGCTTCGCTGTGCTACTCATCTACTGTAGTATGAATTGACCCTAATTTTGTCTTTATTATTATTGTATATGTTTAAAGACCGCCTACATAAATCTAGGCACGTGTTTTTCGCACGTCAACTCAGTATACCTACTGATAACTTTATATACTGACTAACGTTATATACTAGACTTGTTTCAAATACGATGGAGCAGTTTTTAAAGCTGCCAAGCTCAGAAATAAGGGATTGTTCAATGGTTAACAAAAATTAGGCAATTTATTGTAAAGAGCCACAACTACATATTATTATGTAGCTTCTGTATTTTTGTTTTCGGTAGAATAAAATGCATAAGTATTTGATATTATACATTCTCGTATAAATATCCATAAAAACATACATTTTAGACAGTATCCAGTTACGCATAAGATTTGAATCTTTAGTGAATAATAAGGCTAAAATAAGTATGACATTATCTATACCAAAATATTTTTCTACAACACTAACGTAATATCCCATAAGAGTCTTCATACTTCCACTAGTCGATTATTATTATTCATCCAATGAGATTGCAGCAAAAGACCGCGCTAAGCGACACTACGCGGCAGCGACGCGACGCGACACTTCACAAATAAAAAATATCACTAATGCCTGTAAATATCAATCGTTAATTAAATAATCGTTCTATCTCGCTCTCCCAGCTACGATATTTTGAGAAACGTATTATAGTAACGACTAACAGGCGTATGTGAATTTAGTACTTAAGGCGAGGATAAACCCCAATTTGTTATTCCGTGACTCCCGGTTTACCTAGTTCCAATATAATAACGAAGTGTTAAAAAATATGAGATATAAAGCACAATATTCAAAATACCTTAAACCGTAAACATTTTAATAAAACGTAATACTTTGGCTGTAATTAATTTACAAACTTACCTCCGAAAAAACTCTATTTCATCGAAATATAAGTATTAACTAGGATAATTGTACATTTAATTTGAATAAATTGTTCGTAAATCTATATTAAAAATTCTTTAACCGAACAATTTTGTTTCTTAATATTTATTTTCAAAGATATTTAAAAAAAACATGAAAAATAGAGAAGATTCGCCCGAGAACCTATAGTTTTATGCTAAGCTAAAATGAATCTTATTGCGATGCGTATACGCTTGGTCTTTGGTTGTGTGCAAGGTTATCGTTTTTGATTGAGATTAATCCCCGCCTTAAGGCGAAACCGTCAGATCTATGAAAACATACGTTTTGTGTCGCGTAGAGGCAGCGACCACGTAGTGCAGCTAATACCTCATACGATTTGTCGCTTTAGTGCGGTCTCGCCTTAGGTCGCCGCCTGTTATATAATAGCTCCCACACCGGTTTCGGTGACGGTGGCCGGTTTCATTGAAACCAGGCCAGCTACGCAGGAGTAATTTATAGTGCCCAAGTGTGTGCGCAGTACACAAGAGCACTCTCTATTCCTTAACTCTCATAACCCAGTGGGACGGAAGACCGACACGACTGGCGAGAGGTCAGGCACAGGACCGACTTTTTACATGCCCATCCGACGCATGGATCATCTTACTTGTCAGACAATCAGGTGATCAGCCTGCATTGTCCTAACCAAACTTGGAAATAACATGTTTCCAACGCGGGAATCGAACCCACGACCTCCGATTCAAGAGCCGCGCTCTATACCACTAGACCACGGAGGCGTTATATGTCACTCTAATAAGTATCTCAAAATATCGTGCCTTCCTTTTTTATCAGGAAGAACGGGACAGATATATATATATATATATATTTACAGGCGTTAGTGCCGTTGGCATTTACCATTTGTTTTAATTTCATTAAATTTAAATCACCAAACATTTCATTAAATGAATACTTTCGCAGCACTCATAATCACGAAACGTAATGTAATGTTAATAAGTTTAGATGTTGTAGAAATCTCTTGTGAAATAGAAGAGTAGGACTTATGTACTCGTATAAGGGATGTTCCCTTAATGTATTACAGAATTGCAAGAAATAATCCGTGCGGTTAAAATTCGCAGTACGGACAGGCCCTAAGTTTAAATAAATACACGATTTTGGGAATAACGTGATATTATATTCATGTTTTAATTCGCACGCCATCGCAATCACACACTGCCCATTTGAGTGAGACAATGCGAAAGAAGTGGGCTTTTAAAATAACACACAAAATCTAGTCAGACAAATAAATATTGAACATTTAGTTCCCTCTTTCTCATGTGCAACACACGTGGACATGGTGACCATGATGTTTTTACAATAATTATTGTATTTGGAAAGACCATAAGTTAATATACCTAGCGGAATAGAGAAACAAAGGCCTCAGCAAAAGAGAGATGTCACTATCAGTAACACTGCGTGGTAAAAAGAGACGTGCAGCACTCTTTTTTGACGTCCAGTTGGCACGTGCACGTTGACAATTTAATCTCATAGAATTCATGTTCAGTCATGCTTGTGTAAGTGTATACGTACACATATTTTTCGCACAGATGAAAACCAATTTTGGTTACGTTTGACAGCTCGAGATTGTTGCTCTATTCCGCTAGGTATATTAACTTTATGGTATTAATTAATGATATCACACTTTTGATGTATGAAGTAAGAACATTACTTGGATAATATTATTTCTGTACGATTTGAACAAGTAATAATAATAATTGTTGAAATTTTAATGTAAAACGTAGCAATTTTAGCTAGGTAATGTTATTCAGCAATATTAGCACTGACCTTAGTGGTAACTTTTTTAATACCGACAAAATTATTAAAAGCAATACAACCAATACTATGGTAATTATATTATTTGATTTAGCAGTACATGAGTTAAATAATATAATTACTTTGTTATGTGATAACCACATGAGCCTTTAAGTGACTTACAATTCGATCCATGCCTTATTTTACTATTGTTGTGAATTGTAGTTAGTGTTCACCACGCCTTACAAGACTAGCCCGAGTCAAAAATGAGAATGAATAAGTTAAGAAAGATGTATAATCACAGTCAGAAAACATTTAGCTTATAGGTAGATACAGGTCTCTTTCTTTCTTTATTTGTAGAGGTTGTTGAGAGTGACAAGTAAAGAAAGTGAGATAGATACCTATCTCTAGATAATTTATAGGGAACGTGCATGAACTAAAGGTGGCAGCATATTTCATGTAAATAATACATAAGTCTAAACGTCTAAAATCCGAAACATAAGTTTCGGATTTTAGACGCTAGAAGGCAGGCAGACTTTCGATGTATAAGTAAACGTGAAGAAACTGCAGGTGGCAGCAGTCAGCGTCAAATAAAGTTTTGACTATAAGTTTCGGATTGGGGACACCATTTTTAAGAACTCGTTCCCTATATAAATGACTTAGGTTTTACTGACTGTGATTAAAATCGGAGTATAAAGGAGTGAACACAATGAGACGGGCCGTGCCGGGGCTCAGCGTGCCGGGGCTCATCGCAAAAATCCGCCTCCGTACAATTTGTATGGAAGCGGATGCGCGTATCGCACACTTTGTCGGGGCGCAGCGGATTTCCGCTTCCATACAAATTGTATGGAGGCGGATTTTTGCGATGAGCCCCGGCACGCTGAGCCCCGGCACGGCCCGTCTCAGTGTGTTCACTCCATAACTGTCTTCGTGAAGACCAGACCTTGTGAAGACTGAGGGATTATCTTTGCACGCACATGACACTTAATTAAGGTTTAAGGTTTTTTTATACATTTTTGTCACGTTAAATGTAGTAAAAATAGAATTGGTTCCTGTCGATTTGAAAATGTCTCCAAAAATTCGTAATGGCTAAATTAAAAGTGAGCCTTATAGATTTTTGTTAGATTTGGAAAAGGACCAACCATCGACTTACCTCTTTACTAATAAAAATATACAAACGATACGCTTTACGACGTTTTGCCCTTTCTAATACATTGGAAAATTTATTTGTAAGGGTCAACCCACACGTACCACAACCACACCACGTCGCAACGACAAAATGCCGTCAAGCAGTGGTTACGTGTGAATGGTGTCGCTGCAGCTTTTTGTAGTTGCGTTGCGGTACCGACAAAATGTCGACGTGGTTGCGTTGTCGCCAGTAGCTGCGATGTGGTTACGTACGTCAATGAAACGGAGGGGGGGAAGAGCGCGGGCGGTGTGCGCGCACTGTCATTGCATCGACGCAGCGTTGTGGTTGCGATGTGGTCGGCCACTAGTTCGCTTGTGGTTGCGATATGGTCGGTATCACACAAGTGGTCGACAACAACTGCAAAATATGGTACGTGTGAATAGTCCAGTTCATTTACAATACGAAAGAAAAAAAAAAGTGGTGTGGTTGTGGTTGTCGTGTGGTTGTGGTACGTGTGGGTTAGCCCTTAGATAAAGACAAAACATTATTTATTGGTTTATTAGGATACTTTTTTATTAGTAAGGAGCTAAGGAAATGAGAACAAAATGGGTAAGAATCGAGCTTTAAGTAAGGCTGATTAAAAAAAGTAACGTTTGCCATATTAGTATAGATCATCTTTTCACTAAGCACATCACAGTCGCTAGAATGTCATCATTATAACGCTGAAATTTATTTTGATCTTAGTATAAACAAAGATTAGTGAAGCTATAATGCGACCAAATTAAATGTTACTTATTGACGGCGATATAAAGAAACAATTTTAAATTTCCGAGTAACAATTTTGTTAAGTTAATATCAAGATCAAAATGATTTGAAACGTAGTATATAAATATTAACATATAAAAACATATTAGATTGAAAGTAGTCAGAGACTTATACCATACGACCGGCTGTGTATGATAGATAAAATTGTAAATTAATTGCCACTGTAGTGCAAAAAATTTACTTTAAATAGTATTAATCATAAATTCATCACATATTTCTGTCTCGTATAAATATCGTTTTCTCGCTCTATCAAACGTAGCTTTGTTGTATGTTTTGAAATTTAAAGATTGACAGCAGTATGCATTACAATAAGCGAAAGAAATAGGAGATTTCTGACCAAACCTAAGTATGGACGTTGGAATGTTATTCCTAAGTATGTACCATCGAGAAAATTGATTCCTAGGCAGTTTGGGAGACCTACGTAGTTTGGTCGCGTTCAGTCAAACCCATCCGACAGATCACAGCCATTGAATTTACATAAGCCGACCACATGACGTAGGTATCATCTGCCTGGGAATCAATTTCCTCGATGGTACATGGACCTTGGTTATCTAGTGGATATTAATATTAACTCAATAAAAGTTTCGGACATACACAATGATGTACCACCGAATTTTCGATTTTGAATACTCGTAGTTATAGATAATTTAGATTTCTTCTCGTCGTTTGCAAATGTAGTCAATTTCTATTGAAATTTGTATTTGATGTAAATAGTTTTCTTAAGTTAGATGTAACTATTTTGTGATTTTTTTCTCTCTTCGAATAAGAATAATCTGCTTATCCATAGAATAGGTATGATTTGGTTTTAGATTTTGTAATACATTTATTGCAGATATATAAAAGAAATATTCTATTATAATGTAATTTGTTACCACAAATTTTGTATTTGTTTATTACTCATATTTTGTTTGTTTTTTTCTACTCGAATAATAATTAATTTTTAATGATTTATGAAATGGAAATTTATAATTTTTGATTTGAATTATTTTATAACGTATTGATTGTTTACGGTGCAAATGCATTGCAATACTCCTAACAATTTCTTCATGGAAATTCGTAAATTATTTTACCTTATGTATATATATATATATAGTATAATCCATACTAATATTTTATTTCAGTTTTTAATGCTTTATAACGAAGAATGATTTATTTAAAAGTACGTGCAATTGAATACGAACAGTTTTTTCAAAGATTAAAATATATTTTATGATTTTTATGGTAGGTACTCTAGCGTTTACCTAATGAATGGTTTTGTCGTCTATAGAGGCGAAAGTTAAAAAATGATTTAAGTAACTTTTTCTTGAATTCTTGATTGCTGTGGTAATTTTTACCTTTTTTTGTGATCTCAAAAAGTCGTCTTCATTTAAGTAAATAAAACCTTGTAACTTCATTTTCTCTGGTTTTTTCTATGATTATCAGTTACACGTACGGTCAAAATATCTGTAGACTCGGCTGATTTGCGATTCATCAAAATTATTAAATCGGATCTACAGAAATTTTGACGAGAGTATTTTTTACCTAATCGCGTAATAGTTCTTTGTTTTACCGACTTTTGATAAGATGTGTAAATGTTTAAGCTAAGGTATCGGAGGAAAGTAGAACAAGTCTTTGTCCTTACTCAAAGATATCGTGCCAAAGACTGGTTGAAGGATGTTCCCCTGTAAAGCTAAGTGCACCGAGTACGTAGTGATTGTCATATCTTGTGTTTATATGTAGATAAAAATAAAAGTCTCATTCATATTCCAGTGTTTGATTTTTCATTATTATCTTGTTAATCGACTTGCTAAAAGGAGAAGGTGTACTAGTTTTTTTACATTTTATTATCTAATTTTAGTGTCGCTTGTAATGTAACGTTACAGAGTCGATCATTGCAATGCTCACCTTGTAATGATACAGTGTGCAATATGAAATATCTTGATACAACTTGTAACATCAACTAGCTATGGAATGCTCAAAGACGAATGTTACATTACACGCGAATGCTGTCATTCAGGGATATAGTATTGTAATGTAATTCTCAAAGTTGAATCTTTAATGTTACATTACACGTGTAATGTAACATGCTCAAAAACGGATCTATAATGTTACATTACAAGTGGATGCTCGCGGTGAGGGAGCACCTTAAGGCTGGCCGCATACACACGCTTTTCGTATTCGATTTCCTAATGTGGAACGATTTGGAATGAACGCCGGCTTGCACTCGAACGTACGTGTGCGAAATTCGTTCCGTTCGGAAAACAGCGAACGTGTAGGGTCAATTCAGACCGCAACGCGACGAGGCGAGGCGCGGCGCGGCATTTTGTATGGATTTGACAGATTTCGTAGTCTTGCGAATCTGTCAATCGAGGCGCGGCGCGGCATAAATTTGTATCTAGCAATTGCGCGAGGCGACATGTCGTTCAGTACAAATTTAGAAATGCATCTACCTACGCGTCGCGTTGAGGTCTGAATCAACCCTAAGCCAGTTAATGTACTATTTTATACTGACTATATTGTGAATATAGAAAACGTGTGTGCTGTACACAGCACATACATGGAACGCGTTTACAATTCTAAACGAAGGTGTTGACGCTACATTTCTTGTGTTGCGTTCTTGCCAATGGTCAAACAATATACCTAGACATAGTTTTCAATAGTACATACTATGCTTATTTTTTTTATTAGGGCTAGATGTCTCAAATCATCAACATTACTCGCAACAATGATACGAGTAGAAAAAGCAGTAAAGTAGCAAGTAACGTTGTAGGGGGCGGAGCGAGCCGCTGGCCCTGCCCCCTCATTACCGCTGGCGCCAGCGTGAGCCCGTTAATTGACTATGTGTGATGATGCCGCCATGATTTGAATGAGCCTAGCTTTATTACAGTATTAATTGTTATGACAGTACTATATTAACTTATTTGTTTGAATGTGAACATTCTTGAACGTACTTAACTAGCCAATTACCGAAAGGTAGATTTGGTAGAAAGTAACCTAACCTTACCTTTATTATATGGGGAAATAATTGGGGACATCGGCCGAACTATGTGAGGCTCCCCAGGGGTGGGCCTACCGGTTCTACCCAGTACCTACCCACTAACTCGATGGTGCTCTACTGATCGCTTAAAGCAAAGTTGCGCGCTGCGGCTACCATAAACTCCAACGCAACAACTCAACCTACCAGCACTTAGCAACCAGCATGGTTTTCGAGATTTGGATATAGGAAAGTATCAAATAAGCTAAGGCTTCTAAAAGTCTAGATTTAAATCTAGAATTTTAATTTTAAATAAATGAAATTTAAGATAAGATAAGATAAATATTCTTTATTGTGCATACATATTATAACAATTTAAAATAAAAGATATTTTTAAAACACAGGTAACACACAATGGCGGCCTTATTACTAATTGGTTATAAAAATATAAGAAATTTACACTTCAAACACAGCTAATTGTAAATGTATAAAGGAAACAAGGGATTTGGCCCAGAACGGCCCATCACGTCCGCCGTAAAAAGCGTAGAATTGGTAGAATCGCCGCCCATTGTCTGCCGGCTTTCTACCAATATTATTTACTTTTCGTAAAATCATAAACAAGGGCTTGTTTACAAGTAATTAATTAGGGACAATGAGGTTCGTAAACGAAAGCTTTTTGTCTATTGTTAGTGAGGGGACTGGGTATGTCGATAAAATTGTTTTCCTCATAAGGTTTTTTTTGTGCCGAATAGGCTCTAAATTCTAAAACTACTGAACAATTTTTATGTAACTTGGGGAGGTAGAGGGCATGATGATCTACTGAGAAGGACCAATTACAACATTTTTATTAATTACTGGGAAATGTAGGTACGGCTTTCCAAGATGTCGCGAGAATCTTCTTATAATTAGGTAGATACATAATAATTATTATATAAAACTTATATGTTAGATATAAATTATATTCTTATTAGTTATTTATAAATATATATCTATTTATTTATTTATTTATTTATTTAATAATTTATGTACACAAAAAATGTTTACAGTGAAAGTCTATCGTTAGCGTAGGCTAGCCCTTTCTTCACGGGGGGCGGGGGGGCAATATAAAAGGTAGGGATTTGTATGAAGAACTCCAAAAAGTAAAGTAAGTGGAGAGTTACAAGAATCCCATGCCACTATCGATACATTGCTGCAAACGCACCATAACACCATGACGCTCAGCTGCTGTAAGTATTTTGGTAAATCGAGCGGAAAATTGCCTGATTCTAATGGGGTTGCGAATGGGCGTCTCGCAGGATACGTATAATACACCTCACTAATTATTTTCGATTCATTCGACGCACCCGAAACAAAAAATTTAATTTTCACCTTCTTACGTCAGCAGTTTTCGATCGATCGGTAAATAGAGTTTATTATAATGGACTGATTATGCACGGCTGATCGACAACCAGACAGATTTGTGATGTTTATTATACGTAGTCATGTGTTTCCTCTACGAATCTTTGTTCGTCAGTCTTAATTAAAAATAAGTAGGTATATATGAATAATTTTTTGATTTCGGCTGGACTTTTAAAGAACACTTACGTATTTTTAATTTTTTTACTGATTGAAGGAAGACTTAGAGAAAATGTTGTTGACTATAATAATTATTAAGTAAGTATAATAAAATATGTGAAGGGGGGAGGATAGATAAACGGAAGGATGAAGGCTTTCTTACGCAAAACCTATGTTTAACATTAATACTTATTTTGTTAGATGTTAAGGCGGGGATTAATCTCAATCCAAAACGATAACTTTGCACACAACCAAAGACGAAGCGTATACGCATCGCAATAAGATTCATTTTAGCTTAGCATAAAACTGAAATCACTCGAGCGGATTTTCTCTATTTTTCATGTTTTTTTTAAATATCTTTGGAAATAAACATTAAGAAACAAAATTGTTCGGTTAAAGAATTTTTAATATAGATAAACTAACAACATATTCAAATAAAATGTATAATTATCCTAGTTAATACTTATATTTCGATGAAATAGATTTTTATCGGAGGTGAGTTTGTAAATTAATTACAGCCAAAGTATTAAGTTTTATTAAAATGTTTATGGTTGAAGGTATTTTAAATATTGTGCTTTATACCTCATATTTTTTAAAACTTCGTTATTATATTCATTGGAACTAGGTAAACCGGAAGTCGCGGAATAACAAATTGGGCTTTATCCTCGCCTTAAGTACTTAATATTACGATAATTATAGTAAAAGCTAAGCTCAAGATTAGCACAAACATTCGTCTTTGGCCCGCAAAATACAACGTTCCAGTGGAATACTGTATATCTAGCTACTACCTTTGCATGTAAGGTTTGCATGCATTGCATGTAATTTACGCGAATCCGCAGGCAAAAGTATCTCAATAAAATACATTGAACAACTTATTAAATATTTCAAAACCGACTGTACAGCGACAATCTTACGAGTTTATGAGTGGAGGAAGCGAGGTTTCGCACCTATAAAGTGTTGAAATTATAACGCGGGTACGGAATAAATTAATTGTGTACTTAATAGATGCGAGATAAGACGCGAGTTAGTTAGTCATAGCAGGAGGATGCCGATAGAGTGACAATGAGTTAGTAATAGTAGGGAATTGTAGAGCACTTTGAAGTGCATATTGTAGAGTTATCCACACTTCCCAAATATTACAACTGCGAAAGTGTGTCTTGTTTGTCTGTCTGTCTGTTATCTCTTCATGCTCAAACTACTGAAGCGGTTTTGCTGAAATTTCGTATGCAGATACTCTGAATCCCGGTAAAAGACATAGGATATTATTATCCCGGAAAATGTACGGTTCTCAGGCGATAATCGAATTTTAGCGCAACAGAGTTGCGAGCGTTTTCTACCTGGTTGTGTATAAGAATAAGAGTGTTTTGTAGGACCTCGCATCACACATGATTCGTGTTACAAAGCATTTTTAATCAAAAACACATTACACAACAAATAATGTATATTTAAAATTAAGAAGTTTTAAGAACCCCACATTTTTCCAACAGTGAGCAGCTGATGACAATGAATTATGTCTAAGAGTAACAACTAGTTTATATGCTACGTACCTACCTCAACACACAGACATACAGGCATGACAAACTTATAATGCCCCATTTCCCTCGAGGGTTAAAAAGGAAAACTGACTGAATGTTTCTTTTAGATCCTAGTTCTAGATTCTAGAATATGTACCTATAAAGGTTTCATAGAGTTGCGTTTCTAGGTTATAACGCAGTAAGATCTGGATTTTATTGAGTCGCAGATCAGCACTCAACCAAAACAATTGATAGAAACAAAAACTGACTTTTTAGTCGCCGAATCACGTGATTTATAATGTTATAATATTTTCTATAAAGTGCAAATTGTACTTCGTGCGCCTCACGTGTGGTCACCCTACTCTCCACGGAATGCACAGCGGGTCACCACGCTGTTGTCACCGGCGAGACTGTCCCATTGTACCAATTACCATACGTGGGACGAATCGACACCTACGGCCTAATCTCTACATATTAATGTCTTTATCTCGACCCAGGAAATCATAACATAGGCTTAGCATAATCTAGGTGATATTCAGAGCCCTTTAAGGTAAGCTGGTACTTTCACATAATATTTTGGTAGGTGGTCGTATACATTTGATAATTATTTAAGTATAGTTTGTTATTATTTTTTAGCAATATTCCGCGAAAACAACTTCCACCTTTAAGTAAATGAGTGAGTGTACGCATAGGCATGCGTACAGCACCTCCCTCCTCCCACACTGCCTATGCGTACACTCGCATGCAAGAACTTGCAAACACCACCACCACACAAGCAATAATGTTGGCAAATCCGTGCAAGGCCCCTCACCACCATGCAGATTGAAAACCTGCATGGTGGTGAGGGGCCATATAACTGCCGTAGTTAATAACTGCCGTAGTTAATAAGAAAGATAACATAGTTAAGGGCTTACTAGCCAACGAAATCAAAGGTACTCCTTCCGGTTCTTCTTTTAACCCCGAAAGAGTGGCTTTGAGGTCATTAAAACAAACAATAGATAATAATAACTTAGTAATATCGAAAGCGGATAAGGGTAACACAGTAGTAGTGATGGAGCGCGAAGATTATTTGGACAGAGTAAATGACGTGATTCAGGGTGAACAATTTCTAAGGGTTCCTTCTGACCCAACAAACAAGTTTTTAGCTAAGCTTAAATTAGTCATTAATAACAATCAATATTTCTTTCAAACTGAATCATCAAAGAAAAAACTCATCCCAATGAATCCTCGCGCACCATCACTGTACGGCTTGCCAAAGATTCACAAAACTGATATTCCCATGCGTCCAGTTGTCTCATACATAGGTGCACCAGCATACGAGCTGGCAAAGTCACTAAATTTCATAATAAAAGAAAAGCTCTCATTTCGGCCACCTTATGCCATAAAAAATAGTCTACAATTAGTCAACAAAATTAAAGATGTGACTTTGCCACCTCGTTGCAAATTAGTTTCACTTGATGTCGATAGTTTATTCACTAATGTTCCATGTAACATTGGGTATTTTAAGGAATGCACTAGAAAAACGTTTACCTCCTGGTGAAAGTGATGAATTGCTTACTCTTACTAAAACATGCATGGAACAAAATTACTTTCGATTTAACGGCGAATTCTTTGTTCAAGAAGACGGTCTAGCTATGGGTTCACCTTTAAGTCCTTTGATGGCCGAAATATTTATGGACGATTTTGAACAAAGAAATATCGTCGTTAATAAAATTATTTTATATTACTTTAGATATGTAGATGATTGTTTTCTTTGTTGGACGGGTACACAGAGACAACTGGACGTATTTGTAAAAGAACTAAATAAAAAACATATTAAAATTAAATTCAAATTAGAATGTGAAGATAATAACACTCTACATTTTCTCGATTTATCTATTACTAGAGTTAATAATAAACACAGTTTTGGAATCTTTCGCAAGCCGACATATACTAATACTACTATTCATGCATCGTCATGTCATCCTTGGCAACACAAACTCGCGGCCTTTCATAGTTACGTTCATAGATTATTATCAATCCCTCTTAGTAAAGATAATTATCAAAATGAGCTTAATATTATTTTCCAAATTGCGATATCCAACGGATATAGTCCAAAAATCATTAATAATATTTTGAAAAATAAAAACAAGAAAGAACTGGTTAAGTTTTTGTACGCAGGTCCGATTGATAAAGAGATAGTTAGATATAAGTCCAGTTTGACCTACATGGGAGAGGTATCTGCACGCTTATCCAAAATAATGAAAAGCAACGATATGCATGTCGCATTCAGGACAAATAATACTTTAAAACATCATTTGTGTCATAATAAAGACCAGATTGATAAAAAATATCAATCCGGTGTCTATAAGATCGATTGTCCTGAATGCGATAGTGTATACGTGGGTCAAACTGGACGCAGCTTCGAGACTCGGTATAAAGAACACATCGCGGCTTATAGAAATGGTCATCCTGATAAGTCACATTTTGCTAAACATCTTTTAGATAGTAATCATACTGTGCCCGATGGCCATTCCTATAAAGTTTTACATAAATGCGATAAAGGCTTTCGGCTGAGCGTGTTGGAACAATTAGAGATCATAAAAGAAAAGAAAAATAACAGATTTGCATTGTTGAATGACCAAACTTGCTTGACTACGTCACCGCTTATTAATATGTTCGGGGGTACTAGTGAGAGTAGTGGGGGTAGTGGGGATAGTAGCGGGGCTCGATAGTGTATAAAAGGCGGTGTTTTGGCCGTTGGCGGCACTTAACGGACGTTGTTCGTAGAGTCCACATCCTGAGGATGCTCCGGTGTTGGGGCGAAACGCGCGTCTTTTCGAGGTTTTCAACCTGCATGGTGGTGAGGGGCCTTGCACGGATTTGCCAACATTATTGCTTGTGTGGTGGTGGTGTTTGCAAGTTCTTGCATGCGAGTGTACGCATAGGCAGTGTGGGAGGAGGGAGGTGCTGTACGCATGCCTATGCGTACACTCACTCATTTACTTAAAGGTGGAAGTTGTTTTCGCGGAATATTGCTAAAAAAATAATAACAAACTAAATTTAAACTATGGATTTCCGCAAAGTAACGCCTGATTCCATTAACTAATTATTTAAGTATTTAAATATCCTTTAAATTAAAGTATTTATAATATTCCTTAGGTATATTTTATAATATACCTAAGGGCTTAGAGTCACCTAACCTAACCTATCCAGCTCTATGATGACGTGTTAGAATTACAAACTGATGCCTTCTCGATGTGCCGGCAGGTGTAAAAATAGTCATCAACGATTCCTTCCTCTCTTACGTTGCGCCGACAGTTCTCCTTGTGTTACGAATTTTAAATTACGTCTCCTGAACTTTTTATAACTAAAGAAATATTTACTTCAAAATTATAATTTTCACACCATCGAAAGATAAAGAGATAAAATTATCTACCTAGCTAATTTATTATTATTTTCATTTGTGTGAGACCTGATATCTTGTATTTCGACAAAAGGGTCTGTGTGAATTGTATTTTAAACGCAATAATTATATTATGTGAAACAATTACATAGAAAGTTGGAATTTTAAATGATTTTGTGTGGGATTTCGAAAATCTCTGAAATAAAGTCCGTGAGAATATACCAACTACATTAAAAAAAGTCTTAATTTTTTCGCGTTTGTAAGTTATTTGTAATTTTTTTATTATTTTATTAAACGTCACACAATAGTTTTAACTACAAATTTAACTGCCTAGAAAGTAGGAAAAATAATAAAAATAACTAAATCAAATTGTAAAAACTGCGTAAAGAAAAGAAAACAGACGACATACATGACGTGGATGTACCTAACTACCTACATAATATTCATACATATTAAAAGGTAAACACTAAACATTCGACAAGTGTTTTTCAATCTGTGGGTCTCGACCCGAAAAATGATTAGGTACAAAACACTGCACATTAGAGAATCTCCACACTTTACCGGCCGAATCGTTACACACTCAACTTATAACTATTTTTGTTGAAATAGTAGATAGGAGATACTTCTCTATATTATAGGAGAAGCCTTTATTCTACCTCACATGCTGATAATGATGAACATTTACATACAACAGCTGCTCGTTGAAAGTAATTAAAACTAAACATTTGAACAACGACGCGAGTGATTCTAATTGATTACTTGACTTATGAGCACAAAAACCAAATTAACAAATTCGAAGTTGGAACTTATTAAAGTTTTTTAGCCCGCCTAATCGTGCCGAAGGTAGGAGGTTAATTCCCGCCGATGAAATATTGTCCGTTTATGCAAATGGTGGAGGGCCTCCAAGTAATTAAATACACGGCCCGAGGCCAACTAACTATTTGTTAAGTGTGCCGTTAAATTCTTTAGCCTGATGTCGAATGATATATCTTCTGTAATAAATCTCGGTGGTTGAATAGCAATTTACTATTTAAGGTTGCACAGTCTTTGTCAATGCGAATGAGATGTTTTCTTCAATTGATACATCGTGTTAATTGTGTTGCCTGGTAAATCTATTATTAATAAATGACAGGTAGATAAGAAGATAATAATATTGTCTAAGCAATTTTACTAACACACGATTTATTTAGCGTTAAATCTTAAAATTAAGTTTAACTAACGTTAAACCATAAAATTAAGTTTAACTAACGTTAAACCACAGATACAATTCGCCAATGGCTAAAAAAGATTTTCTACTTAGCTGGGTAGTCTTGGCTCGTGGCAATATTATGTGCAAAATGCCTGTCTGTCTGTCACGTTTTTCACTGAACCAAACTAGATTATTTGAGCTGTAGCTTTTATTATAGGTAGCTCCTTCAGTCCGAATGAAAGATATAAAAAAGTTTTTTTGGCCGAAAATTTTACGATTCCCTCACGTTACATTAATAATCATTAATTATTATTTACTTATTTATAAACCCAAAGAATTAGTAGGAATCAACGGTTTTTGCAAGTCTCAATATTCTTCGTTTCGAATGTACCTAGTTATTGAAACTTAAACAGTTTTCAAGCTACTCATTAGTCATTTTTAATTAGTTTGGAATCGATTGTTCACCAATTCACCTTTCCATTGACACCGGACGTCGGCCATTAATTCAGTTAAATAAGGTGATCGCCGAAGGCATTTAATAACTCGGACTGCCCAAAGCATCCTTTACAATCAAACAATTTATTCGACCAAGCGCCGCTCAATACGTGTACCCTGAATGTGCTAGTTTAATGCGATGCGGTACTCGGTAGATATAATATTATACTAGATACAAAACTCTGTTATGAATTGTCTGTTATGAATGAATATATATATATGCTTTAGGGTGTGTATGTGTCCCTTATATGGAATTCCCTGTGATAGTAGCAGCGCTGAAAGAATTGGGTACTTACTTTTTTAGGGTTCCGTACCCAAAGGGTAAAAACGGGATCCTATTACTAAGACTTCGTTGTCTGTGCGTCTGTCCGTCTGTCTGTCTGTATGTCTCCAGGCTGTAACTCTAGAACAGTAATAGCTAGAGACTTGAAATTTTCACAGATTGTGTATATCTGTTGTCGCTATAACAACAAATACTAAAAATAAAATAAAATTAATATTTAAGAGGGGCTCCCATACAACAAACGTGATTTTTTTTGGCCTTTTTTGCTCTATGTTAGTAATAGCAATAGGTAGATACTTGAATTTTTCACACAATCCTTAGTTTTATATGTACTTTAATATTTAATAATAATATTAAATAAAAAAATAAAGAGGGGCTCCCATACAAAAAACACAAAATTTGGCCTAATTTTGCTCTATAATGGTACGGAACCCTTCGTCCGCGAGTCCGACTCGCACTTGGTCGATTATTCATTTTTATATCAGGGTAGCGTTGGGGTTAAAAATAACTCATAGAATTTAAAGGTACTCTTTCAGCACTGCTACTTTCACAGTGAACTCTATACAAGGGATACTTTACCACCCTAAAATATTGTCACTTCTTATGTTACGAATACTATTTTGCTGTACGAATCCAGACTGGATCGAAGCTGAATAGGAGAATCTGTGTACTGGTGCCTGGTCTCTCAGACTTAATTGACCTTTATACTGACGACATAAAGATCATAATACTATAAAAGCACACGCTACATGAACATAACGAACATTTAGCAATTAACTTAACAAACAAATGTAATATATCGCGGGTAGATTCAATACTAAAGCGGCGTCTGCGCGGACGGGCCGTACGTTACCGCCTAAGGCGCGTGCACACTGTCTTCATTGTATAAACTTCGTTATAATCTGGTAATGGTATGTAAATGAATAAAACCTTTAAATGAGCTTCGACTATCCGATTACGAATTTAAAAAATTTCTACTGAATATACAAGATGTGAACACCGTTATCCTTGAAACCATCAAATGAGCCCGTCAAAATGAACAACATTTTCTATGAGAACAATGCTGGGAACTCATAAAAATCCGTCTTCATATCCATGCTAATTGCCGATCCGGGCATCCGTAGACGGCATTTTTTTTGAGTTCTTAGTATAATTGTTCTCATAGAAAAGGTTGTTCATTTTGACGGGCTCATTTGATGGTTTCAAGGATAACGGTGTTTACACTAACACACTGTAGAACCTACTTTCTTCCTGCTTTTTGGAAATCGGTTAAATAGGAAAAAAAATACTGAACATTTTACTACCTTGAAAACAAAGATCTTTTAGACGGGATACCTAGTTACATATTAACTAAGTATCCCCGTCTAAAAGGTCTTAAGGTCATTGTGGCTGTTATAATCTGCTAAATAACTTATCCTGACTTCTACAAAATACAAGTTTCCAATATAAAAGACAAAAATAGCAACATGGTTTAGTTAGTCCGGTCTTTTTTCGATTGTTAAAGTGTTGAAGTTTTTAATTTCAAAGCTAATTCGAAAATTGAGACCTAAGAATAATTAATACGAAAAACTATTACTTATAGACCTAAGAATAATTAATACGAAAAACTATTACTTATAGGTATTCTTTAGTTCTCTAAAGCCAATCTCTCTTACTGATAAACATTATATTATTGACGCTGAGTATATATTATCTATTAAGTAATAACTAAATAATCTAAGGTCTACGACTACGACTTTATATTTTATGTATGTACGAGCTTTTATTTTTTGTTGTAGTTTGTAAGTATATAAGAAGTATTATTATATACAAACTTTCATCCCCTATTTGAACCCCTTGGGGTTGGAATTTATCAAAATCCTTTCTTAGCGGATGCCTATGTCACAACATTTACCTGCATGCCAAATTTCAGCCCGATCGGTCCAGTGGTTTGGGCTGTGCGTTGATAGATCACTATGTCAATCAGTCAGTCAGTCACCTTTGAGTTTTATATATATAGATTTATGTAAGTATATCTTGTATAGTTGCTGTGTTAATACTTTTATGGCAAATCCGGCAAGCAAGCAGCTTGCCGGATTCTATATGCGTCAACAAAAACCTGAAATATAATGTAGCCACACCTTAACATACTGAACCCCGCCACTAACTCACGAGTTAACTAAACGAGTTATTGAGTTTGCGATCTCAAAATATTATTTGTTTTAAATTAACTGGTAATTAATTCTATAGTAGGTAATTGAAGGAGCAAATACGTTGTTAAGTGTCCTTTAAAATTGACGCTATAAACTTAAACTATGGTAAAGATAATAATTATTATCTTCGCTTAAAGGCCTTACAAAGTATCTGACTTTTAATACTTTAATAATAGATAATAATTACACTACGACATACAAGCAATGAATTTATTTAATAATTTAAATTAAAAAACGCTGAAAATGGGATATTATACTGCGTTGTTTTCACGCTAGAATGCAGCACTAGCACAGACAGTACCTAAATAAAAAGTTTTGTTCGACGTTTGACAACGTTTTTGTAAATATTCTGAGACGTGTGCAACATGTCGGATTATTTACTGTATTTAAAGCCCCTCTGCTTAGGGCCTTACCTTTGCGTAAATAATATGCTTATTTCATAGTAAAAGGAGGGGAAGTAAGTTATTTTCGGCACCGCGCGCGGCTTGTATGTGTGCGCCATAGTATCAAAGCGTCGCCACGTACGGCACACAACAAAATCTCGATAAAGATAACTTACTTCCCCTCCTTTTACTATGCTTATTCCCTTCTTGAAAGCTGCTATGAATAAATATCCAAATTTTGTTTATCCAAATCGCCAAAATAACATTATTATTATTATTATTATTATTATCAGCCTACAGTGTCCCACTGCTGGGCAAAGGCCTCCCCTCTCTCTTTCCAAAGTTCACGATCCTGTGAAGTTGTTGGCCACTCTTTATCAAACGCATCTAGTTCGTCGCGCCACCTTTTCTTGGGTCGGCCTCTGTTACGCCGACCATTCGGTAGCCACTCCGAAACTAGACGCGCCCACCTGTCCGGGTGCATACGGGAAACGTGCCCTGCCCAGCTCCACTTAAGGCTAGCTGCCTTTCTGCCTACGTCAACGAGCTTCGTTTGGGAACGCAGGGTGGTATTCCGCTAAAATAACATTAGCCAATCAAAAATTAAATCGTATATTTTATACTCAATTAAAACAAAATTCAATCTCTTTGTGTTGGAATTAGTTTTAATTAACATAATCAAAACACAATTAATTGTGATTTATGTGAATGATATAAACACAATTTAATCAAAGGCTAACATGTCGGTATGTTTTACGTCGTATAATTCATAAACTCTGATGCTTTATATTTTTATAGCCTCGGTATAAGCCCACTTTATATGGAGTCGTAAAATTAAGTTTCACATTAATCTCTAAATTATTGATTACTATATAAGCCCGTGACTTTGTTCGCAAGAAAGATTTTTCAGTTCAAAGTATATCCATAATTTTTAAGCGACTTAAAAAAAGAGGAGGCTATACATTAATAATTGTTATAAAATTGGTTAAAGCGTGAAAATTGCATACAATTTAAACTTTTGCTACACATAATATGACACATAATACATATTATATAATATAACTAAACACTTTTTTTCGACCTACAATATTGTAACTTTACAGACCGATTTTATTAAAATATTTAGGGCAAAAGTCGAGACTTGAGTGGAGAAGTAGAGAAAAACATCTGAGCTACATTTTGTTGCGGGATGATAATAATAATAATATTAATATCTATGGACGCTTCACACCACGTCAGTCTGGCCCCGTGCTAAGTACCTGAAGGACTTGTGTTACGGGTACCAGACAACGGAAATATACAGGGTGTAACAAAAATAAGTGATAATAGGTACTTTAGGGTGTGTACGTGTTCCTTGTAGAGAGTTCACTGTGAAAGCAGCAGCGCTGAAAGACCAAACATTTTTTTCACTTTTGTATGGGGAAACTCGTAACGCTCGGGCCCTTGCCCATGCCAAAAGTGAAAAAAAAAATTTCGTCTTTCAGAGCTGCTACTTTCACAGTGAACTCTCTACAAGGAACACGTACAGTCGTACACACCCTAAAATATCATCACTTATTTTTGTTACACACTGTATGTAATACTTTTATACTATACATATATTTAAGATTTTTATTATTATATGATATACATATTTAATACACATCCATGACCCAGGAACTTTGAAAACTTATAAATTGTTCCGTCGGCGGGATTCGAACCCGCGACCCCCGGCTTGAGCTACTAACAGCCCACCAACTGAGCCACAGAGGTCGTTATGATATTTGATTCTTTTCTTTCGTTTACTGTATGAAGCGGGTAACAAATTGATATTCTAGTAATAACAATAATGAATTAACAAGCTCATCCCATTACAAGCAACATTGCTAATATATGATCCGTGACGAAGCAACCCCGAACATTGACAGAACAACGCAACCGTTTCATCCAATTAGACCGTCATAAAAATAATCATAATACATACCATCAAAACGTAGAGAAGTGTAACAAACATCCGATCTCTTATTTCCAAGCCATAAGCGCCATAATCACCTGACAAAAAAATTGGGCGGTATTGTAAAGTTGTTATAGTGAGTCGAAACATAGAGTTCTCATTAGAGATAACAAATCAAAATAATTATGCCGTAAAGGTTGGGCTTGCTTGATAGAGCAGGGTTCCACAGAATAGAGGCAGAAGGAAGGCTCATGTCACTTGTTATCTATACTTACTAAATACTAATACATATTATATATACAGGGTGTAATAAGACCACTTCCGATAACTTTGGGGTATGATTATACTACATTTTCTGATTACGAATATGTATTTTTTTTTAATTTTTTTTTTAATTTTTTTAATTTTTTATTCTTTATTTTTTTATAATTAAAACCCTTTAAACATGATAATAAACCACATAGAAAAATATTTTAAAATATTTTTTTAAATTTTATTATTTTTACCCCAATAAGCATTTGCAAGCGCGCGGTCAACGTTCTCGTGTTCCGAGTAGGTACAAACCCGAGAACGTTGACCGCGTTAATCAGCTGTTAGCTCCGCCCTACGCACGCTAAGTCGAAAGGTCGTATGCGACGAATGACGATACACTACGAGTTACGACTTACGACAGAACACACAGAAACCCTAATGTATGTCTTTTCAATTTCAAACCCATGAAGGTCACCATGACGTGGAACTTAGAACTCTGACCTCTGACCTCTCATCTAAGCTACTTGCAGTGTTAAGAGTTTAATGGTAGCTCATGTAGAAAAATGTAAGTAACTGTCTGTGCATGTGTAACAACTTACGACAGTATGGCAAACTTCTAAGATTATTAGACTCGTTAAAAAGTTCATCGTAAGTAACGAAACCTATGCGGATGAACTGTTTATCCGCAATCGTCACTTATCAATCGAAATAACAGATGATACACGAAAAAACCTCATACATAAAACTGGCAATTAACTTACGTGAAAAATGTTGAGTTCAAGTGTTCTTACTTCTTTATGCATTTTGAAAATAGTCCTTAACACCAAGCAATAAGACCAGTCACCACCAAGAACGTCAAAAAAACTTCTCGTTAACGAAATGTATCACACCACAAAGTATTTTATTACAACTGAAATAATAATCAATTATTAACACTTTACACAATACTACCACGTTTTGATACTTGAAGTAATTGTTAAAAAATCAAACTTATCTCCTAACAACTCTAACAATCTATTACCTCAATGCTCAAATGGCTACTAAATTAAAAAATCTATTTTAATTTTTGAAATAATGTTCGTCGTGTATCGACTTTCGGAAGTAGTCAAAAGACACCGACAAAAGGCGGCTTGCTTTGATCGCGGCGCCGACAAAGCGCGCCGCTCTGCAGGTGCCGACGCACGTGTCGCTAATCCATTTCAAGGACAATCTAAGTGTTGTACCCTATAAATTCAATACTATTTAGTCGATATTTAAATTACCATTAAATAATAAAAATTATAACTATTATTTAGTAGATCTCATCTCATTTTTTAAATTCGATACCTACATTATCGTGATAAAGTGATTGTTATACCGTGGTACGCGTTATGCGCGTCTAAAATACTTTAATACCTAATTAATTAAATAACTTTTAATTATTGTCGCTTTTCTTAATATTGAGTAAATATTTGTTTATTTTTAGTTTGACAGTAATCAATACGTACTCGTATGTAAAACAATTAATACGATTTATCGATAAAAAAATTATCGATTACTGAAAATATTCACATTGCACAGGGATACATCCCTATTATTTTACAAAGTTTTTTCTTCAATTTTGTTCAGTCGGCTGTCTAACACGCGCCGTGCTGGTGTAGGTACTGTGACGTTTTTGTTTAAGTTTTGTAATTTTACGTTTAGATGTTGTCATATTATTGCTTGTTTTGTGTATTGTTAACTATTTTTTTTTGTGTTTGTAATTAATAACGGGCCGTGACAAGATACGTCCGATGAATGTGCGATGCTTTAAGGAACAGGTGAACATCGTCGTCGATAGACGATAGTGCGGTTTAAACAGTGCAATAAAAAGTGTTTAAAGAATTGGAATGTCTCCTGTAATTACTTTTGTTAAGTGTTGAATAACTCTGCAATCTACATCGAGTTAGATGGATCATGGAGCACAGTTCGAACTGCATTTCATAAAAGCAGACAGCTGATCACAGGTCAGTGAACATGTTATCACGTATGTTTTCCATTGATAGGTATTGATAGGTGCAGTAGGTAACTGTGTATGTATTTTTACAGATGTGTAAATCGGATGATGATCGGATGTGAATTATGATTTCTTTTCCTTTTTGCCCGGAAGTAAAAACTGAGTATTTTTGAGTAAAAACCTGAGAAACGGTAATTAATAAATTGTAACATTTTGTTAAATCGTGAAAACTATTGTAATTTAATAATCATTACAATATTGGTGGTTTATTCACTACCTACGGGCTAGGGTATAGGGCACACCACGATCAGCTGTTTTGTCTTAACTCATGACTAGCGCAAAGCCGCGCGCGCGGTATTCGGCGCGGGCGGCGCGGGGGGGCCGGCTCGGCCCGGGGTTTCATTCATTGGCGGCGGGCGATATTATCGCTCATTAACTGCACGCATTATACATTGCGTGTTGAAAATTTTGACTATTTTAAAAACTGGCGATTACATGAAAATTTCTTGCACCAATGGATATATCTCATGCCCTATAATAACCCCACGAAGTTATCGGAAGCGGTCTTTTGACACCCTGTATATGTATCAGTTGGAGCGAAGAAACAGAGGAAAATGTGGAAAAAACGGGTAAAATTATATGAAATTGTTATTTGCCATTGGCACACATGAACTCTGAAACCTAATTTTTTCTACGATCCAGACATGAAAGTATGAAAACACAACATAAAAGTTATGGCAAAATGTTTTTCTCTGTACATGACCCCAAAAAAACATGCTAGAGAATATTAGAGGGTTGGTAGCGGTTGATTAAACGGACATGAGAGTTTCTCGTGTATTTCCAATAGTTTATACCTTAGATATCAAAGCATTATAGAAAAATATTATTTAAAATTATAAATAAATTAAATTACATTTTGTTCGCGAGTGCATTGCGCACGAAGCTTATCTTCTGTCTTTATTTTTTCTGTGAGGTAGAGTTTACTATCGATCTGATTGTTCCAAATTTGTTTATGATCTCTTGTTTATTGTTAGATAATTTTTTATCGGCTACGTTTAATCTCTTACAATTAGTGAAATTTAAATTTTATTGTAATTAAGTTTTACAGTTATTTTAATACAGGTATGGCATCTGAATGTTATCTCCGGATTTGGTAGGGGGAGAGGGGGGGGGGGGGGGTACCTATACTAGCCTAACCTGACCCAACCTTACCGGTTCATAGTTTAAGTCTAGAAGTTTCTTTTAAGTCTTTTGGTCACCTCTTTTAACGCTTTTAACTTTTAATGCTGTAGGTTACTACAGCGTGTTTTGTGACGGTCGGTACAGCAGCACAGTCACAGTTCTAACCTAACCTACTTTTGGACTTTCTGGATTGTGTTTGTTTTTGTTTTGGGCCCCCCGAGCCCCCCTTTTATTTTGTGACGGTCGCCTTGCTCGGCTCCCTCTTTTGGACTTTCTTGCGCCAAAAAAAACAAACACAATCGTTTTTTTTTTTTGCGGGGGCTGCACTCCCCGAGCCCCTCTTTCATTTTGTGACGGTGGTTGGTGTTGGTGTTGGTGTTAGTGTTGGCATTGGTGTTCGTGTTGGCGTTGACGTTGGCGCTTGTGTTGGTGTTTGTGTTGGTGTTGGTGTTGGTGTTGGTGCTGGCGTTGGTATTGGTGTTGGAGTTGGTGTTTGTGTTGGCGTTGGTGTTCGCGTTGGTGTTCGTGTTGGCGTTGGTGTTTGCGTTGGTTTTTGTGTTGGTGTTGGCGTTGGTGTTTGCGTTGGTTTTTGTGTTGGTGTTGGCGTTGGCGTTCGTGCTGGTGTTGGTGATTGTGTTGGTATTGGTGTTAGCGCTGACGTTGGCGTTGGCATTGGCGTTAGCGTTGGACATCAAGACCAACACAACCGCCAACACAAACATCAACTCCAACGCCAATACCAACGCCATAACCAACACCAATGCCAACACCAACTCGAAGGCGCTGGTGTTGGTGTTGGTGTTCGTGTTGGTGTTGGTGATTGTGTTGGTGTTATCGCTTCTGTTGGTGATTGTGTTGGTGTTGGCGTTGGTATTCGTGTTGGCATTAGTATTGGACTCCAACACCAATAACAACGCCAACACGAACACCAACGCCAACATCAACACCAAATTAAGCACCAAATCCAACACAATCACCAACACCAACACCAACACGAATACCAACACCAACACCAACAGCAATACCCAAACAATAACCAACGCCAACACCAATACCATCGTGTTGGCGTTGGCGTTGGCGCTGGTGTTTGTATAGGCGTTGGAGTTGTTGCTTATGTTGGCGGTTGTGTTGGTGTTGGTGTCCAACGCCAACGCCAATGCCAACGCCAACACCAGCGCTAACACCAACACCAATACAATCACGAACACCAGTGCGAACGCCAATTCCATCACAATCACCAACACCAGCGTCAACGCCAACGCCAACACGTTGGTATTGGTGTTAGCGTTGGCGTTGGTTATTGTTTGGGTATTGCTGTTGGTGTTGGTTATGGCGTTGATATTGGCGTTAGAGTTGGTGTTTGTGTTGGCGGTTGTGTTGGCGGTTGTGTTGGTCTTGATGTCCAACGCTAACGCCAATGCCAACGCCAACACCAGCGCTAACACCAATACCAACACAATCACCAACACCAGCACGAACGCAAACGCCAACACCAACACAAAAATCAACGCAAACACCAACGCCAACACGAACACCAACGCCAACACAATAACCAATACAAGCGCCAACGCCAACACCAACTCCAACGCCAACACCAAAAGAATCACCAACTCCAACACCAACGCCAACACAAACACCAACTCCAACACCAATACCAACGCCAGCACCAACACCAACGCCAACACCAACACAATCACCAACACTAGCGCCTTCGAGTTGGTGTTGGCATTGGTGTTGGTTATGGCGTTGGTATTGGCGTTGGACTTGGTATTTGTGTTGGCGGTTGTGTTGGTCTTGATGTCCAACGCTAACGCCAATGCCAACGCCAATACCAGCGCTAACACCAATACCAATACAATCACCAACACCAGCACGAACGCCAACGCCAACACCAACTTTTCGGTCTCGTTATGCCAATTTGTCTTTTTGAATATTTAATTTATTTTATTTTTAGTATTTTTTCTTATAGCCGCAACAGAAATATATAATCTGTGAAAATTTCATCTCTGTAGCTATTGCCGTTCTTGAGATACAGTCTGGAGAAAGACAGACGAATAGACACACATCGAAGTCTTAATATTAATATTTTCCCCAGTTTTACCCTTTGGGCACGGAACCCTAAAAACACAAATATTTTTGTAGCAATAATTCCAATACCGAGGCAAATCACCATGCAACTACCATTCCGGTAGTTTCGTAAAATTGCGAATCTGATAGAGCAATTATCAAATACCCGTGGCCAGATATACCATATCAATAAACTCTCCCGTATTCGTTAAGCCCAATTTTCTAAATAGCCATAGAATTTCCATAGATATTATGTCAAGAATTTGTACGGCACATTAAAGTATTGTTACCGACGAAATCAATTCGAATTGGAAGGCGCCACAGTCAATTATGATCTTCGGTATTTCTGATTAATTTACTCGATGCTTGGACTTTATGTAAGCAATTTGTTTTGAATCAGTATAACTTTTAATCAGTGATTTTTTAATCAGAATTTCCATAGATATTATGTCAAGAATTTGTACGGCACATTAAAGTATTGTTACCGACGAAATCAATTCGAATTGGAAGGCGCCACAGTCAATTATGATCTTCGGTATTTCTGATTAATTTACTCGATGCTTGGACTTTATGTAAGCAATTTGTTTTGAATCAGTATAACTTTTAATCAGTGATTTGATACTGAAAGGCGACTATCACTTGACTAAACATTTAAGTATTTACGTTGAATATGTTAGGAAGAATTGATAAGCAAAGGATGAAATTTGGTTATGGTAATTACTTATGGCAGGCAAAATTGTTGTTCCAAATTCCAATAGCTTCCAAGTGATCCAATACACAATCTATACTGATCAAATAATGCCACAAGAACAGTCTTTTGTTTATTTTTATGGAAAATGCTCTTTAATTAGAAAAAAATAAAGGGTGCAAAATTTTAGCGAGCAACGTCGTCTACACTCCAATTTTTTTAACAAGTAGGTATACCCTGTATAGTCTATAAACTCTATAGGAACTCAACAACATTTGATGGCTGTTCATAACTATACAAAATTATTACGCTTTAATTACTTGATTATCATCGTTTTACATAAAAAGGTGTTCGTGAAGCTTCTCCTAATACGTCGAAGTTGTATTAAGCACAAAGCTCAATAAAGTTTTACAGCAACAATTACGTGTTATTATCACATATTATGTCGGTTAAGTGCGGCCACAGAGTCGCATTCGTGAAGTTTTATATACTTAACGGTTAGGACATCGCACATTATCTATATATATAAAAATGGATTTTCAAATGTGTTAGTCGCGCTAAAACTCGAAAATGGCTGAACGGATTGGGCTGATTTTGGTCTTAAAATATTCGTAGAAGTCCAGGGAAGGTTTTTAAGTGACACGAAGTTCACTGGGACAGCTAGTATAATATATAATATGTTACTGGCAATCTGTATAATCCTGCATTGTATACAATACCTAGGCAATGTATAGAACACCTGAATTATGCGCGGTTTGCTCTACACTATTCTCTAATAGATACTTCAAACAACTTTTAAGCATAAAGATAGACAGGCGTGACCAGAATAAAACAAAAAAATCATAGTTAGGTTAGGTATATTGGAATATTAATATCAACTTATCTAATAAGAACTCTTCTAGTCCTGAGTTCTGATTTTGAACAATAGATATTATGTCTCTTGTCTTAGCTGAGATAGCTCGCTCTTAAACTTTCGCCTAAATGCTTATACACTGTAGTGTGTACTAAAAACTGAATTAGTATTCTTAATATACCAAACCAGCAGACACATTATGCTTTTCGATTATCAATGTTTATAATATGCACTGACACTTATATTTATTAAGTATTTCATTAATTTTGAGAGCGGAATGTCGTCGCCACAAAAACTGTTAATATGCACGATACAGTGCAAGGAAAACAATCATTTTAATTATGTCATAACACATTAAGGCTTGCCAAGAAAAGCCGCGCATTTCACAGCTTAATCAGTTTGTCGAAATGCTGTGCAAATTATCATGGATGTATTTAATAGACATGACAATAGCTAAAGTGTGTTTAAATACATGTGCCCTCTCCGAGGTTGGCTAGGGCCATTTCATGTTAATTGAAAGATGACGAAAATGGTATTCATTTTTTCTTGTTTGAACTTTTTTATTTTTTTTATTTTATTAAATAAGGGGGCAAACGAGCAAACGGGTCACCTGATGGTAAGCAACTACCGTCGCCCATGGACACTCGCAACATCAGAAGAGCTGCAGGTGCGTTGCCGGCCTTTTAGAGGGAATACGCTCTTTTCTTGAAGGTTTGCAGGTCGTATCGGTCTGGAAATACTGCTGGTGACAGTTCATTCCAGAGTTTTACAGTGCGCGGCAGAAAGTTACGCGAAAAACGCACTGTGGAAGACTGCCACTCATCAAGGTGATGAGGATGGTATGTTTGCAGGTGGTATGATTCCGAACAATTCCTCAGAGCACTCCCCGTGATACAACCGATAGAGGATGCAGAGTGAAGCTACATCTCGGCGTAATTCCAGGGGGTCCAAGCTGTTTGAAACACTATGGCAGTCAACAATTCGAGCAGCCCTTCGTTGGATACGATCCAGAGGGAGCAGTTGGTATTTTGGCGCCCCTGCCCAGAGATGAGAACAATATTCCATATGAGGCCGAACCTGCGCCTTGTAGAGTTGTAGGCGTTGGTCCGGACTGAAGTACTGTCTCGCTCTGTTAAGTACACCAAGCTTCTTCGAGGCTAATTTGGCCTTACCCTCAAGATGATATCGGAACTCGACTTCGCTCGATATGTTGACGCCAAGTATCTCAATGCTAGGGGAGATGGTTAAAGATGTGCCCTCGAAACGAGGATAAACGACCATTTTTATTTTACTGTAGGTACGATAAGGAATCAGTTATCAGGCTTATTTGGAACAATCGCCCGGCGAATCGATTGATTAGTGCCGATTGCAAAAAAGATAAAGGTTTGTAGAGTGTTAGACGCCAACTTTATGCATCCTGTTATATCCATAATCCACGTAAACATTTTGCACAGTTAAAACTGTGGTTAAAGTTTAACTGTAAACACGAAGGTTTTCACGTCCACACAACAATTAAATGGGCAGTCATAACAATAATTGGCTCACAAAACGATCCGCCGACATTTATTGCCTCGATTATCCTTGTTATTATGAGGCCGAAATGGGCTATGGCCTCAAAATGGCCCCATGTCCAGCCCAGTAATGCTGCTCTTAGTATATAATATATTGTATTATACGATGTATCAACTATTAAATCGGTGACTTTATTCCAGCACGGTCAGCATAGAATTCATAGAAATAATTCTTATACGGTATACTGCAGACGAATTGACAAATGAAATTGCCTACAGGCTACACAGTGGTGGCGAAATGAATACAATAATTATTAAGTACTTACTACTCGTATATTATGACGCACGCAAATCTGTTGCGCCAAAATCCCTTTATCGTGCAGGAACTTTACAGTTTTTCGGGATAAAAATATTACTCTTTTCCCGGGACTCAAAGTATTTCTATAACAAGTTTCAGCAAAATCGGTTCAGCCGTTTGGACTAGAGGTAACAGACACACAGACGGACGGACGGACAGACACACTTTTGCATCTATAATATTAGTAAGTATAGATTTGTTTCGTTACATAATAGGGATGCTCGTAAAAATCGATAGAGTTGTCGCGGTCGGCGCCCTGCTGTACACCTCAGTCAGCTGGTATTATTTGATAACGCTGTTTAATTTCACAGTAACTTTGTATATACATAATATGTATATACTTTATAATTATACTATATTATAGACTTATAAAGAGTACTAGCTGTTTGACCGAGCCTTGCTCGGTATCCGATGAAAATGACATTTTCTAGAAATGATTCCTAGCTAGATCGATTTATCGCCCCCGAAAACCCGCTCTATACTAAATTTCATGAAAATCGTTGGAGCCGATTCCGAGAAACCATTTTATATATATATTCAAGAATTGCTCGTTTAAAGATATAATATAAGATTAAAAAAAAAAAAAAACTAAAGCCAGCAAATAATTTTATAACTTATGATTTGGTCGAAGCTTAGGTATCAAGGATTATTGCTTAAACATTAAAATTAATAGGAAAGCTCGGGAAAACTTATGAAAAACTAGGAAAAGCAAAAGTGAAGGCACCGGCGAGAGTCGAACTCGCGATCTCCTGTTTACTAGACAGGCGCTTTAACCACCTAAGCCACGGCGCCGATGACGACACGTGCCCAAACATCACACCCTATCAGATCCTGACCTACTAAAGGGTGGTTTGCCCTCCAAAGGTTATTTCAGACTTTATAAGGTCTGAAATAACCCTTGAAGAAATATAATTATATTATTACTTATTTCTTCCAGCTCTTGTAAATGTGAAAGTGTTTCGTCATATTACATATCTGTTTGTCTGTCTGTCTGTCCTCCAGTGCCTGTGTGGCATTAACAGTTAGGTAGTTTAATGGAGATAATATTCTGACTAAATGGTTGGTAGATAAATTCTCCAATAACGTAAACTTTATAATTAGTGTAGGTACAGAAATTTTACTTTGAGACTTTAGAATAACAAAGGGTAGTTATTATTGTACGGTTTAAAATTGTACGGTTCCCGCGAATTAGATGAGTTTCTATAAGTATATATAAGTTCTAGTACATTTATTTTCTTTCTTTCTTACATAAGGCTTTTTTTAGATCTAGAGGTAATGTTAAGGTACCTAAAGTTCACATCGTCGCATAGATGGCGTTTGTTATGTTTTAATTTAAAGGATATCACATCCTTTGAGATTGCAAGTTTTTTAGGATTCCGTACCCAAAGGGTAAGGGACCCTATTACTGAGACTTCGATGTCTGTCCGTCTGTCTGTCTGTCTGTTGCCAGGCTGTATCTCAAGAACCGCTATAGCTAGACTTCTGAAATTGTCACAAATTGTGTATTTCTACAACGACACATACTAAAAACAAAATAAAATTAATATTTAAGGGGGGCTCATACAACAAACGTTATTTTTGGCTTAATTTTGCTCTATAACGGTACGGAACCCTACGTGCGCGAGTCCGACTTGCACTTGGCCGATTATTTACTACTAGACGTAAAGACGACAAAAACATTAAAACTTACGATTTGGATGCCTCTGTATAAAAGTAGCAAATACAGCAGCTGCTTTATCTATTTGCTACTATTATACAGGGCGAACAAAACTAAGTGTTATTACTTTAGGGCATGTAAGCCGTAAGGGTCCCCTATATAGAGTCCTCTGTGAAAGTAGCAGCACTGAAAGAGTAACTTTTCTTTTCACTTTTCTGGGCCTCTATCATGAGCTCTTAAATCCATTCTCTTTACGTCCTTATACTGACTGTATAAGGAAAAGTGAATGGATTTAAGAGCTCATGATAGAGGCCCAGTGGAAAAATTCATGACGCTGGGGAGCTTGCCCATACAAATCACAAAAAAAATCTTCGTTCAGCGCGCTGCTACTTCCACAACGAAATCTATAGGGACAGATAGGTACACCCTAAATTAGTAAATATCACTTAGTTTTGCTACGCCTTGTATAATCACTGAACTTGAACACTGTTTCGATGCGATACAAAATGTAGTAAATGTTCACGTGAACATCACGTGGAGTAACAATAAAAACTTGAAATTAGAATTTCCGAAGTATTAGTTACTGAATAAGTATCGACTATCTGTAAAAATAACAATTTTTTAATAGCAGTTATTACTTATTACAACGAGCCACTAACAATTTCTTAATTTTACCCCTAAACTTGCAACTTAACGTTCAAAACTTAAAATATTTATCGACAGCGAGCAATGAGCGAAGCAATAAAAAAACCATAACAAATTTATTGTTCACCGCAACAAAGTCCGATTAATATTCGATAGTTAGCAACATAGTTGCATGTTGCTAGCTACATCACCAATTAGTGCTAGCGGCTAACAGTCAATAATATTACTGTAATGAACCAGCCTAATACACCGCGCTCAATAATTATCGTTAGTACAATATGGCCCGTGATTCGTCCGTAATTACTTTATTAAGCTCGGATTTGTTGCTTCTAAGAAATTGCTTAGATTGAATATTATGACCATCTAGCTATCATTATTCATATGCCGGGATGGATTTATGTGTAAGTAATTGGTTAATAAACGCAAGATTGTGTTGACATGTTTAATTCAAACTTTAATTTCTTATTATCATCAAATACACGCTTGAGACTTAAATTCTTAGCATTCAAAGGGTAAAATAAAAATTCAAGATGAGATAATCTTTTCTATTTTATAATTTTACATTAAAATACAAAAAAGCAAAATATTATGATCTCTATTACATTGTAAGATTAATAGATGGCGTTGCATGAAGCAAAAGCCTTTAAAAACCCTGTTGAAGACTTGATGATGTTATTATGTATTAGAATTATATGGATATTTAGATAAATTTTAGAACTTAATGAAATGTGAGCAATTTACTTTAAAATTAACTTTTAAGGTTTAAGACCAAATATTTTAGCTATAGTCTGTGTGTGCCTATGCGAGGTGCATATGATACAGCCTTTAATAATCTCGGTATGCAAGTAAATTAACACTATCCCGATTTGTCACTTACAAAAGTATCGAAATCCCATAACTGGTATTATTCAATGATTCCCAAAATTTGCACACTTCATTAAATGAGTATTATGTTAATACGTATAAGGTTTAGGGCATATTATTTCGCTCTTTTGTTGAAGTGATATTGTTTGCCACTGTCCTACGCCGAGATTACGAGGGCTCGTCAAAAGGGATTATGTTGTAACCAGAATATGGATATCCTTAATTTAGTTATCCTTTTATTCAAATATTCTTATAGAAAATGAAAGCGAAATCCTTTCTTTCGGGTTTAGCCGTTTAGCGGCTAATACACAAAAGAAATTTTACTTAAAAGATTGGTTTTAATCCAAAATGAATTAAGTTTAGTTGTAAGCTGAAAATCCTGATGTAGAATGAGTATCTTTAAGTTCTAAGATTAAGTTTTAATTGGTACTTAGAATTGAGTGTACTTCCAATATTAATATGTAAGTTTGTGAAGGTTAAATAAATATTGGTCTAGAATTTTAGAAAAAAAGTACTGAAACGATTTTAATACGATTTGCAATTTGTGTAAGTAATTCAAATGAATGTGTTATATGACTCGAGGTTTCCTTTGAATAACAATTTTTTACAAATACATATTTACAAGCTGTAACAAAACAAATTGTAGTAATTTAGATTGTGTATGCGTCCCTTATATAGATTATAGAGTAATTCACTGTGACAGTAGAAGCGCTGAAAAAGCTTTTTTTGTGATTTGTGTGCAAGCGCCTCATGATACGAATTTTCTCATACAAAAAAAAAGTTACTCTTTCGGCGTAGCTAGTTTCACAGCGAACTCGATATAGCAGACCCACACACCCTGAAGTGTTATCAGTAATCTCTAATTAGTATTGTTACACAGTACACCCTATGTAATGTACCACATCCGAAAATATTAAAATTGCTAAAATAATATTTGATTTAATCGAGTTACTATTTATAGTTATAATAACAAAAGTTACAATGAAGTGTCCAACAAAATGAACGGGAAAACGACAATCATCTGTATAGGTGTGAATCACAATTGTACAGGATCTGCGCTCGCTGGGGAATAATTGGCTGCTGTTGTGCGTGCTCCACAAAACAGCGCTTTGCCCAAAATAAATACTGATAATATAAAAATTTAAGAGGAGTCCACACCGCCCTTTTTTCCATACAAACGTTGTCCCCTGTTTCCTCCCTGGATATTCCCCTGAATATCTACGGCCACTAATACAATGTCCCTATGTTTATTTTTTCATACTTTAATTATTAAATAAGATATGAACGTTCAAAAATCGAAAAAAATGGTCAGATTTTCCGCTGTGTTCAAATATCCAGAAAACAGATATGGCCAGATTTTACAAAAAAAAAAAAAAAACATAGGAACACAGATCAAGCCTTTCTTTAATCTTTAATGAAAAAAGTACTTAAATCGGTTAAGATTTGGAGAAGGAATCACGGGACAACGAATCGTTGATTTTCTGCAGTTGTCTCTATCGCGTTCTGCGGTATAGACTTGAGGTAAGGAAGACAGCAGCAGATATTACACGTACTTTTTTTTCATTTCTCTAGCCCCTGGTGTATCCTCTTAAGAGATTTTAGGGTAACGAATAGAATGCATTTTGATTGAAATTGAATGAGAGTGGTGTGCTTTTCATTTCATTCAGAGTAGCTTATAAGTAGTTCAGTCGCATTATATTATGTTTACTGACCGATCATCGGAGAAAATGTTGTATACTTACCTGCGTCTGTCGGTATGTCTATCTGTCGACAGGGCTTGATATAGCCCGATCCGTAGGTCTACTATCTATCTACAAAACAAAATTATCTGATAGTCCAACAGTAGAGGAGCCACAAAAGTAGAGAAATCTATATTTCCACCACTTTATAATTTATTCAATCAATTTATCATTATTATGTCCAAAGCTAATACATATTTTATAATTGTCGTGTACAACAATATCCAACTTAGACAATTTGTTCACTATAATATATACAGGATACGTAGACAAATAGTTTCGAGAGGATGGATGAGTCATGACTCATGACTCATGAGTCACGACGTGTCATTCTAATACGGTGCTTGAATAGCACCGTATTAGAATGACACGTCGCTGCAATTTTAAGGCTAAAGTGTAGCACCAGCATAATATAAAGTAAACAAAAAGTTTTGTTCGACGTTTGACAACTTTTGTTTCAATATTCTAATATCGTCGTTGCGCCTGCCAAATCCTGTATGTTTTTTTAGTCAAATTTTCACGGGTAGACATTAGACAACAAACTATTTCATGGATTTATCAATAAATTAAAGGTTCATACATAATAAGATTTGCGACCACACTGAATTTTTAATTTATTGATAAGTCCAACCATCATAAAATAAAATAATTTATTGTTTACCCCTGAAAATTTTACTAAAAATACATAGATTTGGCAGGCGCAACGACTATATGACGAATATGTAACATGTCGGATTTTGGACCATATTACCGTATCTATGTGCTATTAGCCCCCTTTACTTCCAACCTTTGCGTAATTCCCTATTGCTTACTGCCAAATCCTATATTAATTTTCAATGCAACTATACTAAGTGCCCTGCGAGACACAAGTTCGTTATCTGCCAATACCGTTTACTGCCGTCTACCCCTATATAAGTGATAGCTATCTATGCCATAGACATACAAGATCGCGCCTAGATATGCCACGATATGCCACTCTAACACGACCGTTTAGGAGTTTTTTCATGCCATCGAGGCTATTAATTAAGTATTATGAACCATAATGAATGTGTTATGACACTATAATTGTATGATAATGTGCAATAACTCCACGTGCAAAGGTTAAGCTAAAGGTTAGATTGTATAAGATATTGATTTTTGATACTTGTAAATATTGTTGAAAAAATAATATTAGAATAGGTGAATTGTGATGTTTTTACCGTATAATACTCAAAATATGGGGAACTATAATGTGACTTCTGTCTGTATGTCTATGAACACTAATAAAACACAATTTTTCGTGCACTTCTTCGACTATGTAGCTTACATTAAGAAATTATTATATTTTTTAACAAATTACACGACCGGTTTCGAAATAAATCATCATCACTAGTACACTTAGTGATGAAGCACGAAAAATTGTGTTTTATTAGTGTTCAATATTATTTTCCACCAAGAACCGACATGTATGTCTATGTTTCTTCCTCAATAGATAGAGCTAACCAGTATCTTGACTTAAAACAACTGGATGAATCGGCCAGAATACCGATACTGCAGACTTATTCCCGAAACTGATATCAACCGGATATCAGATTTTTGACACATTAGACATTCTATTTCTCCATATTATAGATGTCTAAAGTGTCAAAAATCTGATATCAGTTTGATATCAGTTTCGGGAATAAGGCTGCTGGAAACTGGTTAGTTCTATCTACAGTCTTCTTCCGTATCGCATTAATTACTTAATTTTAAATTAAGCCTTATTTTCCAGGTAAAACACCCTCTTACTAAAAAAAGATCTTAACTGTGCATACAGACGTTATTAATTATTATATAATATTTTGTATTTATTTGATACATGGTTTGCCATATATATTTGCACCGTCTAAAGTCCGGACTGCGAATGAAGATTCAAGACACAAATGTTGAATATAAAGCACTAAAAGTAATATGAAATTCCTTGCCCAGTCTCGTCATTTGGATTATAGATTCTCTAAATGCTTTAATGGCATGTCACTTGGCCATTTCTGTGCAGACATCGCGACTAAAGACTGATAAAGTTATTTGATTATTACAGTAATTATTTGGAACCTAATTACAAAACTTAATTACTATAATTATAATTTTAAACATGTTAAAAGTAGGTTACAGTAATTTAAAAGTCCCATATTTAGGAATACCTAATTAGACCGTTAGGAACATTTATGGGGTATAACATTTTTTGCCAATTTAATAATAACACATGTCGACCTTTCAGGTGTGGCACAGACGGCTTTAGATATAGTAAACTATCTTGTCAAGTTTATCAAGAACAACAAAGCTCATAGAAGATGCAAAGTAACGATATGATGTTAAAAAGGCGGTGGATATAAAATGAGCTAGCTGTTAGAAAAAGCTTTCCGAGGGTATATAAATAATATTATATTTAATTGTGAGGAATCGTTACATTGAAGTTAAAGTTAAAATTTATTATTCTTTTGTTGTCAACTTGTCACACAAAGTTACTAGTTTTGTTGCAGATAAATACGATATACATTGAATACCTACTATATGATCTGTATCTGTACTAAGCGATTTTTAAATTGACACGGCCTTTACCATAGAGGCGGCCTGAGGGGGTAGCGAAAAAGGAAATCGCCCGGGGCCTCGCTCTTGCAGGGGCCTCGTGTTAAAAAATTTTAAAAATACACCTACTTTCATCACATAGGTATTTTTTCGTAACACAAAGGGCCTCGCATAGACCTGTCGCCCAGGGTCTCGCACAGACCTGCTGCCCGGGGCCTCACCGGGGCCGTCGTAAGGCCGCCACTACCTCTACAAGTACAACGTTGAGCTATGATTGGCGCCGGCCGTGTTGGGCTCCCATTTCAATTTTAATGGCCCAGTTAACAGTTTATGGCGTCTTCTCAGAAAGTTGTAATGTTAACTGAAATTCAGAGGTAAGGGAAGACGATACGCCTTGATCGCTCCTATCGAGTACAGTGACGAGAGTCGAGACAGTGTACTCGGCGAAGCACTCAGTATATTTCTCGTATGGATGTGCTCGGCCGAGGCTCTCGCCACTTTATTCGGCAGGTGTGATAAGGCCATTGGCGTTATAGGAAGTCACACCACTAAGGTGTCCATCCGATGAGCCAATCGATGTAATCACGCGGGGAACAAGTATATGCGTGTAAATATGATGAATAACGCTCATTCTATTAAGGGGGGGTTGTAATGGCGTCGAGCACGCGACGACAAACGTAATGTATTCGTTAGCCGAAACATCGTTACTGTTTCAGAACACCATTACTGCTTTATGACTGAATTAAAGTTGAACTAGTTGTTGTCCTCGTCTTCGCCTTTATTAAAATAACTATATGACGCTCGCAACTTCGTTGCGCCAAAATTCGTTTATCGCGCGGGAACCGTACATTTTCCGGGATCAATTCTATGTTCTTTCCCGGGACTTACAATATCCCCACACCAAATTTCAGCAAAATCAGTTTAGCGATTTGGGCGCCAAGAGGTAACAGACAGACGGACAAACATACAAACAGACAAACTATCGCATTTAGGTATAATATTAGTAAAGAGTATGGTTGCTCCATTTCGTTCGCGCAATTCGCCAGAATTTATCAGAATTGGTCCAGGGGATTTAGCATTAGCTAAATCCCCTGGACCAATTGTGACAATTTAATAATTGTAACAAACATACATACAGTTATTCGCAGATTCATAATATCAATATTAATCAATAAATAACCCAAATGAATAATATATAGTAGACTAGAAATCGTTGAAGCCAGAGGCTTTACTAATTCAATAATCTAGGTCTCCTAATAAGTTTTGTGAATAAATCCGTTAGTCCTATCGCAATTTTTAATCCCTTAGCTCTATTATAAGCGGTATTTATCCGTTACATCACAATAAACTTAAATCCAATACAAAGTCCTTGGAGATGTATAATAAATACTCAACTAATGACAAGCCCGGCGTGTACGTGACTTCGGCTGTTTCATTAACATCCTCACAAACATACCATTACTAATACTTTGTCGATTCCCAGAGGTTGGCTCAGCTAAATTGTTCGGTAACGTTGAAAAACGTTACCAAATTGTTCTATAAACGTTTCCAATTGTCCTTTTTGTTCGTAATTTAAATTGATTCGAATGGATCCTATGATTTTTGAAGACATAAAATTTTGGTGGGATTTATTCACTCTAGCTAAGTCCACACTGTGCATTTTCATCTTCAATTTTCGTCATCAACTTTCATATTGGCGCATTTAATAATTGAATATGTCAAGGAACGCAACGCCAATATTGTCAATTTTGAAATTTTGAAGACGGTCAGAAGGGATGCGTCACGGGCAAGCCTCACGTTCGCTGTTGACTGCGCTATAACGCATGCCCTTGACGAAAAGGCACAGATGGACAGAGCTAATTACTTTTAAATCATTTATTACTTACATTTTGCTAATTCGATCGAGTTGGTTTTATTTTAAAGTATTACATAGTACCAAGTACTGTCAAAATACAAGTATTGATTTTAATTTTAAACGAAAAATCCGAAACGTTATAATTGCTGTTGTATTTACTATATTCAAATTCCCTACAAAACTATGTATACACTGTATAGTGCATATAGTGGTGTGTATTTGTACCATATATTCCTTCATCCATTAACCTTCTCAGGATTTTCCAATTTCCATGAATCATCTGACAATTTCCTAACCGACATCGGCAGGCATCGGCATGATCTCACAATTAGGAAGCGGCGCAGTTGATACGTTTAGTCAATCAAATTACGATGAAATAATGACGTGTGTCGTCGCCCCGGTCCGTCGGCACGTACCACCAAAAAACTAAATTGACTACAGACGTTTCCTAAAGCCATAAAAATGAAGAAAAGAAAAAAAATGACGGCCGAGATGTGGAAATGAAATTGAAATTTCGAAAAGTAATAAGAGAGGACCGCGATAAATATTTTTTATTATGTTTATCGGCCATTTTGTGTCATTTACTTAATCTGGCACCGCCGCCATTAAGCGAGGCAACAAAAAGTTAATTTTCGAAATGTATTATGTGTATATTTAATGTTGACATTCTCTCTCCGTTGATTGCGAATCCTAATTGGATTTCCTTAATTCGCTTTATTTACGTTATTTATTTTTAATCAAATATTTTAATAAAGGTGAGTTTATTTTTCGGTTTTTTGTGGTATGTATGTAACGTTATTTCTGTACAATCAAGCGCTGTTGGCCTTCTTTTAAAGTTCACTCCCCTAAAAGATAAAGATATTGTCGTTTTCTTTATCCTTCCCAATGAAATATTTTGGTGTAGGTGTGGCAGATATAATATCAATGTACCGTAGACTGGCAGAAGTAGTACTTACCACGTACACCTCGTTAAATTCATCCTAAATAGATGGACATCTTATAACGTGGCAATAAAGTGGCCAAGTTTCCCATGCGACTTGCCACCTAGACCGTAATCGAACTAGATTTACCATAAGTGACTATATTCCCGGGATAAACTCGTGTCAATCAAATATTAGAATTGCCCGAGATCTCGCCACAGATTGGAAACGCGAGATGGCCTACGTGCCGCTATTTAGCGCTCAAACGGCGCAGGCGCAAATTGGAAATCAAAACAACCGTCCACAATCGAAACTAATCGATTTTAGCATCGTGATCGATAACGTACCATCCTCGGTATCGAAATCACGATTATTTGTGTACAACGAATCACATCGACTGCTCGATACCATACGGCACATCACTCGTTCCGTTTTCAAACGCACCTTATGGCGACGCGCTAGGGTTGCGTTTGGTAAAGTCATGGAGGTGTAGTGATGTCAATGTTATATCGATGTGTCGATATGTCGAGTGCTATTTCTTTGGATTATATTAAATTATAGCTAGCCGTGAAAATCGTGTCGTAATGTGTCGGCCAGATTGGCGGCGCGGCGTGGGAGTGCGCGAACGTATCATTTGCCGCTCCATTTCGTATTGCATCGATAATGGCTGCCTCATTATTGGATTAGTATCGGTTCGGTCTGTAAATCAATTATTATATTGTTTGCTAATGTATACAAATCACTACCTCAGATATATAAACCAAGGTGCTATCATTTATTTCTGATAGTAACATGTTGTAACCTGTACAATTAATGTTCGAGATATAACTCAAAAGATCTTATTGATTGAGAAATGCTGAAGCTTAACTCATCTAATCCATACGTAGGTAATAAATATTAGAGTTAATCTTGTGTCTTTTAAGGCCTATCATTCTACACCAAGATACTAATATTATGTCAGAAAACATTTACTCATCAACCCTCCCGTTTTTTCAGCAGGTATTTGACCTGCTCTGAGGAAATGAAATCTGTATAAACATATTATGTCTCTATTATACATTGTGTAAGCATTTCCAGCGGGCATTAGCGTCAGTTAAAACCCCATTAGACCACGCTCCGCGCTCGGGCTCCCAGCATTACCCACTTTCTGTCATTTACCTGCTCTGTGCATAATTTGTGTTTTATTTGGTGTTCTGTATATTTTCGGATTTTTTTTTCGAAAACTTAGAAATAGCGTTTCTTTGGGGTGTAACTTGTAAGGAAGGGTAATATATGGATATAGATAAGGTAGTGCTTACTTCAGATGCACACGATTCTTTGACCCACGAACCACACTTAAAATGAGACGATACGACCCATGCGTTACTTTAACTCAGATCTGCGTAAGAGCTTTATGTTGTTTTAAAAATATATTATCCTTCACACAAGAGCTTTGGCCTTTGCCTGAAAGCTTTGAAAAGATCTACAGTTAACAACAGCTGCCTTGCTGTTTCTATTTCAAATTGAATATATTTTATTTCCAAATCGGTTCACACTCTTTCGGAACTCCTACATGATGCCTACTGCCGATTTGGGTACAGGCTGTAAGAAAGTGTTGGCAAAAATATAATAGAATCAAATATTTTTTCCCAATAAACGATTTTTATATTTCGTTTGCGGAACCCCAAACCATTTCATAAAAACTAGTTGGCACAACTAATGCCTCTGTAATGAGAGCCTTATCGGGATAATTAAAAGTCGATTTAGCTTTCTACCAGTTATCCTACATCGCGGGCCGGCTCCACCGCCTAACGTGACAGTTGGTAATTGTTAACGCGACGTTTAACGTTGTTTAATCGTTAACTATATTGTGACAGCATGATGAATTGGCCGTCGAGACAACGGCAATTAATATAATTACAGTTTACGATTGTTGGAAGTGCGACGTTTCGGGCGTAACTCCATTATCATTTTTGATGATTGTTCCTAATGCAGACTGAATTTTTCATACCTTCGTAGAAGTACGAGTACAAATCTGTAGAATCGCTGATTGATGCCAAATATATGGCCTAGAATATAAATGTACTATCAGAGAAGTTGATTCATAGGCAGATGGCAGAACTACATAATTTGGTCGCGTTATGTCAAACCCAGCCGACAGATTGCTACTAATATTGAATTGACATAAATCAACCAAATGACGTATGTCCGTCAACTGCCTACGTATAAATTTCTTCGATGGTACCTTAAATACAATTTGAAGAAGATGCAAGTAATCGTGACCTAATAATATAATCGAAGGTATCAAAAATAAGATTTATTAATTTTCGAATTAATCGACGAATCTCCTGATTTCAAGTATTATTACTTGAAATCAGGAGATTCGTCGATTAATTCGAAAATTAATAAATCTTATTTTTTCATACCTTGTTTAGTGGCGGTGGTTATCCACCGCCACTAAACATTGGAGAACTATCAACCCTCATGTGACTCTGGCGGCTGGTACACTTTTGCCTGAGGTTTTTGAGAGCTGTATAAATGATATAATATTTTGAAGTGTTTTTGGTTGGTTAACTTTTTGACGCTCGCCAATCAAAAACGCTGTTGGAAAGAGATATCGTGTCGAAAAAACTCAGACTCCGAGACTACTCCGTAGGTAACATTGTCTAATAAAGTCATTTCCCCGGTCAATCTATTCATATGTCAAAGTATCTCCCATAACGTTAGGAAAGCTCTTATTAAGTTTGCACTGACATTAAGTACAAAATGAGTTCAGCACATCCAAGTTCGCTCCGCCGATGAAGTCATAAACTTTATAGTTGGTTTAAGATCTATTTCGTGAGTTCGGTTTACTGCTCGTAAACTAACTATAACTTCATTTAGCACTCATTACTGTTTACTTTGTAAACTTAATCGCCGATAATGCAGAATGACGGTAAAAAGTTCTGAAACAATGAGATATGTAGTCACGAGCGCTTGCGTAAATGAAACGTGAGATAGGACAAATTGGGTTTAGTTATTGGTTAAATACATTGTCTTTTTATCCAACTGCACCTAAAGGCTGTTATGTTTTTTGAATATATATATAATAATTACTATAGAACAATTAGTTGCTTATTTAACGTCGTATATGTTGTGTTCCTTTCACCCTCTATATTCTGGAGTTTAAAGTTGACTGTTAAACTTATAATAGAAGTCTTTGAAACTTATAGGCAGGGAAAATTATACCAAAGGAGGTTGTCAATTAGATAATATCTAATTGACAACCATGTCTTCATCCTGCGATAGTACTGGTTACAATAAAATTATTAAAGTCGATGTACTTTTTTAGTCTTCCATTATGGAAAGTTCAACATTTACTCAAAGCAACCTTAACGGAGTGAGCCGCGCATCAAACACAAAAATTGACGACCGACATAAAAGTTTCTCATTTTTAATTTATCCGTTTTAAATTATTCAATTTATGGTATATTTCGACCGCAACATTTATTATGATTTTGTTCCTACAGAGCCTTTAAACCATTTAACGACTTTTAATTTTCATAATATTTATGGCCTCGCCAGTTATAAAGAGGAGAAACTATTAAACTTATTTATTTAACGATAAAATTTCGAAAATGTCCACTTAAAAATGTTTGTGCTTTATAGGATTATGTGGGATTATTATTACTGCACATAAATTGTCCAATATTTTCCCCGATGATGAATATTATGGTCACTTCAAAAGCGGGCGGACTTTACATCAAATGACCTATTACTATAACGTAGGTAGAGATATAATATATAAGAACATCGTAAAAGTATTTTCTCTTTTGATATACCAGCAAAGCCTTATGCAGTTAGGAATAACTCTGTTTAAGTTTGAAAGAAGTAATTTATCTAACACCAAGAGTGTACGCAGGTAAGCAAAAAATTAAACAAATAGAAACAACGCATCCTCAGCAACTTCATCCATGCGTGTCCGATACATACATTTCATCCATCCATCCATTTATCGAGGGATCGTACTCCGTGAAGTTTCCCACCTCAGATCGCGCGAGACCAATCGATTCTGGGCCGGAGTTTGTTTAGGCCGAATCCGCCCAAAAAGAGGAGTCTATATTGAATTTTGAAGTGAAGTATTTTGAATGCAGTGTACATTGCTGCTTTTGTTTTGATATGATCTGAAGCAAAACTATATTATTTTAGTTAGGTACAGGACGGCCTACGCTTTGCCGGTGTCGAGAAAATTTCAGAGGAATCAGGTTCAATAAAAAATTTTCTACACCTATTGGTCGCGGCGACGAATTGTATGAAATGGCTTATATTTCACCCATGAAAACGCTTACACATGACATATTGTAATTTTGTTGTGTGTATGAAATATCGCACTGCGCGGTGTGAGAGTTTGCCTAGATGAAAATAATCGATACACGCGGTATCGATTAATATTATTGATTGTGCTACACTAAAAGTACATAAATAATTTTACTGTAATTATGCGATAATTGTATTCTTTATAACTAGTTCAGACTTTTATGACAACATCGGGAAAAAATAATACAGGCTACGCTGGATCCTGACGTATAAGTATTGTGAATTGTGATAAGTGTATTCTGGTGAGCCACGCAATACCGCAATGGACCACTCCTACAAGATAACCTCACAAGGCTCAACACTTCACAGTACGGAGGCAGTATGAAAAACGTTCACGAGCGCGGTACCGGTGCCCGTAATGTGTTTGTTGTCTGTTTTGCTCCGTAACTCGATTTGGTTTTTGTCCGTCCACACAAAAGCGGGTAAATTTCGTTACCCGTCTTCGTGAAGCCACGGTGGCGGAGAGGATCGATTACGACGCCATTAAAACAAATATTGAGTTAGAATTTGTACGGTCCGCGAGCGTGGTTTACGCTCGTTTGGCCGGTTTCACTTATTTACCTAAATATATAAGATTAGGGCGAGTCTCGACGGATTTAGTCGTGACTCGTGGAAGATTAGTGCACTTTTTGCGGTGCGAGGTCTTTGATCCGAAATATTTGACAAGAACGCCGAATCTTTAGCACTGCATTGTAACAATCTTTCGCAGTTAAGATCTCTGAAAAGCAAACATTTCGGCTGTTGCAATGAGTGTGTAATTGCTATAACACTTAACAGCTTTTCTCTTCTGGTTTTTGAGAAACTTGTCTAAATTATTGTCGTTGACAATTTGAAGAGGACGGTCTCGGAAAAGCATAATATTGTGGTTACTTTTCTTATGAACTTCTGAATTATCTAGTAACAGATTGCTGGAACGGCTATTCTCTACAAAATATGTTTTTAATAAGATGTTCTTAATATATAACATTTTATTTATACTGTAGAAGAACACTGTATTATAAGTATGTATTACCAAAATTGATCTTACCTACTAATCACTAATGTATACTTAATATTATGAATTATCACATTACAATTTATCACCTATTTACTAGTCAAGGTCTATGGACAATTTATTTTAAATTAAGCAAAAACCTGATAACTTTAATAGTTGGTCACATCCGGACTAAACCCGGTAAAAAACTCGATTGGTTCTGAAACCAAGACCAAGCTGGCAATGTAAAGTTAACCTTACGTACAATAAGAAAGAGTCTTGTCTCTATTACTAAAAAGTAGCGGATAGTTCAGAAATTAGGTGCATTATGTTCTTTTTTTGAAGTGAACTGCGTGTAAATTAATTATTTTAAACAGCATAGAGCAGAGAAGGAGAGTATTGTAAATGAGTAAAAATCAAAATCAAAATCAAAAATATTTTTATTCGGAGTAATTTTTTTACAAAAACTTTACCGAACGTCGATACTACGGTGCCTACCACCGGTTCGGGAACTAACCCGGCGAGAAGAACCGGCGTAAGAAACTCGCACGGGGCCATCTTTTACTAAAAAGATGGAAAATTACAATTTAAAACATATACAGTACAACACGGTCACATTAACCTGACGCACCACTGGAATGTATATGCAAGCTTCGTAATGACGTCATCACCATGCGTCTAGTTAATTTGACTGTGTTATATAACAATATTATCACTAAGAGCTATTTACAATAGGAATTATGAAAAATATTCTAGTAGCCTATAAGAACCACCCTATTCCCAAGGTGTGTTGTCGTCGATGAAATCATTGATTTTATAATAAGCTTTAGTACACAAACGTTCTTTTACTACATTTTTAAATTTATTGATAGAGAGATTTTGAACGTTTTCTGGGATTCTATTGTACAGGCGTATACACTGGCCTTTAAAAGATTTGCTGACTTTGCCAAGTCTGATCACTGGTATTTCTAATTTGTTCTTATTTCTAGTGTTAAAACAATGATTGTCGCTTTTCTTTTTGAAATTATTTAAGTTCTTTCTTACATACAGTACGTTATCCAAGACATATTGAGATGCGACGGTCAGAATATTTATTTCCTTAAACTTTTCTCTTAAGGATTCACACGATGACATCTTATAAATAGAACGTATGGCTCGCTTCTGCAGCACGAATATTGAATTAATGTCCGCTGCATTTCCCCGATATATAACGATTCATCACAATAAACTTTTAAGTTTAATGTTTAAAGCAGTAGTTTTCAGGTTTAAGGAATACTGAAATTGCCTGTACAACTTTTACTTGTGACATATCTGCTTCTTCACAGAGAGCTATTCAACGGATTCCTATTTCCTACCTTGCTGTTCTGAAACTGACGCCGTTAGTCCTTGGTATCTAATATCTATACTAATATTATAATTGTGAAAGTATGTCTGTCTGTCTATCACCTTATTGCGCTTAAACCATTATACTTTGAGGAAAGGACATAGAATACTTTTATATTGGCTCAACGGAGTTTTAACTATTACTGTATAAAGACACCACGGGTCGAATAACCTCCATTTTGAAGTCGGGGTAATAAAATAGCAAATTGCATACGCGACACTTTTATGTCACCACTAATTATTGCGCCACCCGGGGGTGGGGGGGAGCGGGGGCGGGGGACCGGATGTGCGTAATTTCGCCCGACACGTCCGCTTCCGGTGCGGACAGTCGTTAGCGTAATTACGCAATGATGCGGGTTCCGTCTACAACTATATTTAAAGAACATTAAACGCACTAGATACTTGTGGTTTGAACTGAAGTGTCAACCTTAGTTTTTTGTGACCGTATTCTTTGCTAATTCATCACAATCATGGAAATCGGAAATCGGAATCGGAATTAGAAAACTAAAAATAAGACACATTAACTGTGATTTTATTAGCAGGCATGTTTTGTACTAAAACTGTTTAAAAAAAACGATTTTTCACCTTTGAATAATTGTTCTACAAGCAAACTCTACTTTAACTCCAATCTCAATTTTAATTCATATTAACCTGAATTTCATAACTTTGTTTATTAGTCTCCTAAATGCGAAAGTGCGTCTGTCTATCAGCTGTCTGTCTGTTACCCCTTCATACTCAAGCCACTGCACCGATTTTGCTGAAACTTAATGGTATGAAGATACTTAAATGAGTATCTCCATACCAAGACTATACAAGAGGATATAGAGATAGGATACTTTTAACCTGGAAAAATGTACGGTTCTCTCGTACTTAATAAACTAAATTAACCGCAATGTGGTTGCGAACATCATCTTGTTTAATAATAATAAAGCTGTTGTAGCTCTGTGTAGAATTGTTGTAGAAATTACTATACGAATAATAAAATTTATTATTCGTAGAGAATTTACAACATATTATAGTCTGACAAAAAAGTGAAGAAATCAAAAAGTGGCAACATCGTAGTGTCATCCCTTTCAAATCAATCTAACAAAAAAGGGATGATACTACGATGTTGCCACTTTTTAATTTCTTCACTTTTTTGACAGACTATACTTATAGCAATCTTTTAGTAAACTTTTATCATTATTTTAGTGATTTTATTTCAGTAAAAAATATCAGAAAGAACAATCCTCAATCGGTTATAGTTGAAAAAAAAAAACTGTACAAAGTGCGCGATCTCACAGACCGCGCGTTTGTTGGTTTTATAATTTCCTATTGATCCCTAAATGTATGAAATTATAAAAAGCCCCTAACTGAGTTTACACTATCTCATAACGACATGTTATCATTACGGCGACATAGATGCTATCTTCGTAATTCGCTTTACCGTGCGAGCTCATTGTGACACAAATGAAATACTTACGCGAATATTATTTATGAATTTATATTTTTTGTGAATGAGACTGGTTTAATGGTAAGCGATTGCTGACTGTGGACTCAACGCTTTAGAAGCGAATGTTGCATCATGCATGTCGAAAGCGACCTGATACTATAATCCTAATTCTCTTATTAGCCTCACTTATGCCTTTTTTTGCGCAAGGGAAACCCTTTATGAGTGCCCCGGGTTGGGGGTGTGCCTCAGTTAAGTTGAAGCACACCGGGGGCATGTGGGACTCCCGACGAGAGGCGCCGGCGTGGCTTACCCACTAAAACCACCTGCGGTTTCCCCTCAGTCGTATACGGAGGGATGTCCTGGAATGTCTAATACAGGACTCTCTCCACGACTGGCCGGTCTACCTCAAAAGGGACCGGACTTCCACCAAAGTAAGGGAACTTTCCGGCAAACTGAAGTGTTCCTCTCGGCGCTGGGACTAGCTAGGCCGGGCTGGTTCCCATCCTTGCCCGGAGCCCATGATTAGACGGAAGTTTGGAGGTTCGTGTAGCGATGTCCCCGCACTCTCGCCCTACGCCGGCAAAGCGGAACGGAGGATGGATCATCCTCTCTGTTCCGCTCCGCAGCCTCTTTCTGCGAAATTACGGTTTCGCAGAAAGAGACCGCCACCTGCCAGGCCTCATCGCTCTCGAGCATGCAGCGAACCATGCTCGAGAGCAAGAGGTCCCGCCCAAGCACCGCCATGAGATCATCCGCCATGCGCTGCACGGCCCAACGATCGCACACCTCCGAGGGTGTGCTGGGCCGTGTCCTCCGCAGCACCGCACTCATGGCAGGCGTTTATTTGCATTATACGTGGGAGAGCCATGTTTCGGCACGAATGGGCCGGCTCGACCGGAGAAATACCACGTTCTCACAGAAAACCGGCGTGAAACAGCGCTTGCGCTGTGTTTCGCCGAGTGAGTGAGTTTACCGGAGGCCCAATCCCCTACCCTATTCCCTTCCCATCCCATCCTTACCCTCCCCTATTAACCTATTCCCTCTTAAAAGGCCGGCAACGCACCTGCAGCTCGGCGACGGAAGTTGCTTTCCATCAGGTGACCCGTTTGCTCGTTTGCCCTCTTATTTCATTAAAAAAAAGGCTGACGTAGGCTCCCTCCTGGTGACCTCACAAAAGTAGGTACGCACCGAAAAATCCTTGTCCGGTGAGTAGGTACCTGTGTAAGGCGGAAGGTGAGGGGTTTTTTCTTGCGACGCGTCCACGCCGCAAGAATTGGATGCAGAGCCTGAGCAGTACGTTGACCGTACTGGGCCTGCGCCAGGTCCTCACCCCACCTCCTCAAGCCTAGTAGTAGACTGTAGCGAGACAGTGGCGACAGTATTGTGTAAACAGACAATTTGATTGGCTAAGAGCACTGTCTCGCCACTCTACTCGGTGGGTGTAATCAAGCCCATACGTGGGAGAGCCATGCTTCGGCACGAATGGGCCGGCTCGACCGGAGAAATACCACGTTCTCACAGAAAACCGGCGTGAAACAGCGCTTGCGCTGTGTTTCGCCGAGTGAGTGAGTTTACCGGAGGCCCAATCCCCTACCCTATTCCCTTCCCTACCCTTCCCTATTCCCTTCCCTCCCCTATTACCCTATTCCCTCTTAAAAGGTCGGCAACGCACCTGCAGCTCTTCTGATGCTGCGAGTGTCCATGGGCGACGGAAGTTGCTTTCCATCAGGTGACCCGTTTGCTCGTTTGCCGCCTTATCTCATAAAAAAAACCATATTTAGTGAAACTCTATGTATCTAGGCTTTATTTCATGCACGTTTTCTGTGATGTTTTCTTATTTATTCGATCGAGCCAGCTTAGCCAAATCTATGACTGTTTCACGTATTGCGGACATTAGAGATCTTTATCAGCGTTAGACTAATTTTCCTTGGGCGGGTTGGTTTTTCTTGTCTTTAAACTTGTTTATTGTCATTTGTTTGTTTCACCAGGCCATTTAGTCAAGACTTTTTCGTCGATCAAAATGTATGGAATTGACATTATCGTTCGTTAATATGACGTTGACGTTCGACTCGTCTTATGTTAATTCCATACATTTTGATTGGCGATTCTATAAAGAAGCGATAAAGAAAAGATCTTGGATTACCCCCCTGTTTTCATAAAAAAATTATTTAGGATACTTGCCGGCCTTTGCTTTTGAATTGAATTATTTATCACAATACATAATAATTAATTGGAATTCCCAACCTAAAAATATTATTAGATATGGAAGGTAGCAAAAGTATAAGCTATTGGGTAGGTCAGAACAATATTATTATATTTTCTAATACATATTTATTATATTTTAAATTTGTATCATGTTTTAGTTGAATACCTTAGAGAGTTTTAATGTACTTGAAATATGTTATATTTAAAATGTCTTAAATTTTGCAGAATATTTTAAATTAATTGGAAAAATGAATATTAATACTATGGAATATTACAAAGTATATTAAATGAAGTTAAGTTGTAAAAATTTACATCTTCTTGTACGAATAAATTTATTTCTATTCATACAACCGTAAAAGTAAGTAGTAGTTAGGTATTCGTATTTAAAAAATCAATGAAATACACATATTGTATCAAGGCGATGTTAACATAGTGAGATATAAATACTGACTGAGATATAAATTTTGCAGAAGTTCAAACTCGAATCGAAAATAAAAACACAACTCAAGTAAAAACCTCAACTGCTACTAGTACAATATAAGATTTGCTTTTTAGTAATTTACTGTTAAGATATATTTTCATAAGTTAAATATTCAGCGGTTGTATTTCAGAGAAAATCCTGATTTCATTTTAAATTGCATCAATCTTTCGTATATATTACTTCTGTCTAAAATATTATTTACTTAAAACCTATCGCTATATGCGTATTATCAGTTCAATAGTGTGTTGAGTACAATTTGAGTAATTGCGGGGAAGTCCTTGTTACTGTAATTTGAGGCGCGTATATCAGTCGCGGCACCATCATTGTCAATGATTTATTTAAAAGTAGATCCGTCTAATATTTTCATATGTTTATATACTTAGTCCCCTTTCCACGTTGGACCATGATTCCTTTCATGCCTTTGAAGTTATCTACTGCATGCACAATGCGTCATAGACAGCCTCGGATAAATAGGCCATAGTAGGCCACAGCCTAGGGGCGGTAGCGTTCATTTCAGTACCTTACAGATTACATGCATAGGGCGTCGGAAATAAAGTGGCCTACTCTCATAAAAAATCGGCACCGGTTATTTACTATGTAATCGCAACGTGGAGAGGCTGAGACTTATAATGCTGGTCGTCGTAGAAAAATTATTATTTTATTGTTATCATTATTATAATTTATTTATTTATTCAAGACGTTACGATGATTGTACAGAAAACAATATGAAAATGATTTCCCATGTGAAACCTAAAAGGTTTATCTGTTTGGGAGAGACGTTCTGTTTACAATAATATTATTATACTCTAAATTCTAAAACATAAAACCTCTTAACAAAACTTTGATTGAAAGTTTACCTTTACCGAGTGTTGAATAATGAATTTGAGATCTACGACACATCTACATCTATTTAACATCGTTGGCAGTACATTACGAACGAGGACAATATTTTAACACCAGCTTGTTCACAGCGCAATTATTGTATAATCAAGAATTAAGTTATTTTTAATAGCCATAATTTCGTTTTGTGTCGGTTTTTATAATTGTTGTGATTATTTTAAATTAGTCGTTTATTCTCAGCCTATTTCTGGCTTATTTGTATTTGTAATTGAGGTCGTTGAGGCTAATGTGGCCTGAACGACTTTGTGGGAAGTGCGGTCACGAGTTTTAACAGAACTTTGAGTACAACCCAAATAGTCTAATCAAAAAAGTTACAGTATATTATTATCTTTGATTAGATCATTTAAGACTCTTTCTTCTATCAATACAAGTATAATATCTATACCACCTCTCACCTCCGTGGTCTAGTGGTATAGAGCGCGGCTCTTGACTCGGAGGTCGTGGGTTCGATTCCCGCGTTGGAAACATGTTATTTCCAAGATTGGTTAGGACAATGCAGGCTGATCACCTGATTGTCTGACAAGTAAGATGATCCGTGCGTCAGATGGGCATGTAAAAAAGTCGGTCCTGCGCCTGATCTTTCGCCGGTCGTGTCGGTCTTCCGTCCCATTGGGTATATATAGCAAAGGAATAGAGAGTGCTCTTGTGTACTGCGCATACACTTGGGCACTATAAAATTACTCCTGCGTAGCAGGCCTGCTTTCAATGAAACCGGCCACCGTCACCGAGACCGGTGTGGGAGCTATTATTATTATTATTATTATTAATATCTATATCAGTTATCATATTTTTGACTAAGTATATAAATTATTCTAACTTTGTTATAAAAAATGTTCATATTGTCATTAAGCAACTTTCTCACTGATTGTTATTTATAATTCCTCTTTAATCGTCACAAAATGGAGCATGAGTCTCATCACGACCATCAGTAGCTGATGAAGATTTATCTAACTGGATATTTTGATTAATGTTTGTTCTGGCAAACAATATTTCGTATCTACTAATAATCCATACTTATATTATAAATACGAAAGTGTGTCTGTGTACCTCCTCACGTTCAGGCTTCTCCACCTGTACATAAAATTCGGAATTAACTATGTTCGTACTCTGAGTCCCGCAACAGGACATAATATTATGATAATATTTGATTTCGCCAGAATATACTGTAATTTTTAGGAAATAAAAAATAAATATTAGATTAGTTTTATACTAATAATAATAAAGTAGGTCAGCTATATACAGAATACAGATACAATATATGGATATGTTTCAGAATGTACTGGAAAATACCTTCTATGATTTATTAATATCGAGGGAACATTATTTTCGCAACATTGTACGGTTATTTAATAAAGAATCAGAAAGTAATGACAGTGTGTGTTTCAAAGTATGAGTTTGAGTCGGTGACTGCTGCAGTGGTGACTACAGATGCAACAATTCACAGATGTACCAATCGCCACAATATTTTATGCTTTAAAACAATTTATAATCGAACATTTAAAATTATGGCATCCTACAACCGTTTATAAACAAATAGCATTCCTAAAAGTGGATATCAATTTTTTTTTACAACCGATGTGGTTGTAAAATAACTCATTTAAAGAATAACAGGCAGTCTATAAAATATACTCATAACTTTTATAAGACTGTGATCCTAAAATGTTAAAAAACTAAAGATTTTGGATGAAAAAATATCTAGAGGCTAATATAATATCTTCTGTTATTAAGTCTATGACAGCAACACTGTTGTCAGCATATCGCACCTGAAACAATACATTTTATGGGGGCTGGGTGGATGTCAAATGTCGCAGTAATTGTTTAAATTACACCTCTGTTCCTCTAATTAGTCATTACATCTCGCAACTTTGTTGTTTAATTGCTTTTATTTTCCTCATTACTTGCTTTAATAATAAAATTGTGATCTGATGTAATCTATTAAAATGTAAGTAATATCATGACATCATACAATATTGCATTATGTGCGAAAAGAATATTTATGTTCTTGCCGAGTTAAGCTATTTTACAATCTTTCGTACCACCTTAATATATTTTTTATAAAGTTTTGTGCAAAATAGGTATTATTTGTATTCATTTTCTTAGTTGATATGTAAAATGTATTAATAATACCTTATTATTTAATTTAGCTTCATTGCTATATACCTTACATAGTCAAAATAAAAATATTTATTTAAAAACGGCTCGTGTGTCTAACATCTAGGCATTCTTATAGAAATATTCTACGTTAATAAAAAATAAATACTATTAACTATGATTTCCTGTCTTCATCAATCTAACATAATTCAAGCTACTAAAGATTTAAATCAAATATTTTCATTAAATGAAAAAGGTTATATTGAAAATAGTTAATTTAAAATCAAAGAGAACAGCTTTTAATGAGATAGCCGGTACAAGAGATCAAATCATCCATTAGTTTGCGTTCATTACATCGTGGACCGCAGTTAGGCTTTTGACACGACAGACAAACGCATATATCGTGACTTTGGCCAGTAAAGTCAGTTTGTTGATAAAGTCAATTAGCGGTATCGAAGCGGGGCCCCGTATCGGTGACGCGGGCCCACCCTCGCGCCCGTCGCGGAGCCCCGGCGCGCCATTGGTCGGGCGTGCCACAGGGGAGTGGCTTCGGTCCGCCACGTTTTTTGTCGTACTTTTTTGAACCACGCGTCGCGAAGTCAACTTTATTCACCATCAGTCGATCGAAGGCGTTGGTGTGTCGTAGTTTATTGCCGCGTTCACGTTGCGATTAATCTGTGACATTATCGTCTGTGATCTCGTCAGGTTTTGTGATTAAGAACATTGAGTTTGTTTGGAGTTTATTTTTATCCAGAAAATAAATATTTTTGTTGTGGTAAGTTTGTTTTTATTTTTTAAATTTATATTTGAAGCTCACAATTATTATTACTCTTGCACGTGTATCCTTATCATGAGCTACTTGTTTGAATTATACCTAAGAAATTTAATTATAATTTTAAAATGTTCATATCCTTATGAGAAAAATGCAAAGTAAGTATAGTAATTAAATCATATTATATTGATTTAAAAAATGGATTAAGAGTGAATAAGTAACTTTAATTTAATTAATTAATGAGGTGCTTTAATTTTCTAATTACGTCAATTATTATTAAGAGCTACGATTCCGTTCACGAAGGATTATTTAGTAATTTATCATTTTTATTGTAATTTATAATATTTTAAATGAATAAAATAACCTTTTGGCTTAATAAAACTGCAGCAAATAAATTAATCAAAAAATAATTTTCGCTCAAAATACCTGACGTTTCAAATGCATTTGCATAATTAGGTAAATTTTATAGCTTTATTGAATTAAAGCCGATGTCAGGTCCAAAATTGGACGCAGCGGGGTCCCTCTTGTTAATATTGTTTATCGCCTGTATTACGGCCTCAAAGGTTATCCCCATACCTCAGGCTGCAGATGATAACAATAGACTTTTTATTGAAAACATTTTATTGACTTTTTTATACTCCCGATCACTTTAAAGGTGATTTTAATACGCTACACGGCCCTTAAACTGCTCGCGGCTCTGATACACTTTGAGGTGTAAATCATTGATTTTGTGAGTTTTATAATTTTTGTAACTTGTCAGTTTTATGGATTTTATTACGATTAAACGTTATTCCTTTAATGACTTTAACTGGAGGTGTTAGAAATTATTTATTGACTTTAAAAATAAATTAAAATACATATGTACTTTGTAACATAAATATACTTTTATATTTTACCCGGTCCTTAGTCCTTACCCAACAAGGTTTTAATCAAAACTACATTAACTCAAAACTTTTAGGATACCTACCGCTTATCTCTAACATCTAAAATATTAAAATCATATCATAACAAGCTATCAGGAATCACAGGGCAAAACGAAAATTAATTTAAGACAGTAAAAGACTTAAGAACGCAACAATAAATTGCCACTGTCATAAACTAAAAGTTTTATAGCAATTTAAAGTTTTGTTTAACTGCTTTATAATTTCAAATTAAAATTATGCAATGGGCATGTTTAAAATATAAAGAGATAAAAGGCAATGGGTACCTGATGATGGACGACGCCGCCGCGGTCGACCTCGCAAAAGATGGCGCGATGAACTTGACACATACAAGCCAGGTTGGCCGACGGTGGCGATGGATCGGGATGAATGGAAGGACTTGGGGGAGGCCTTTGCCCAGCAGTGGGACAGCATAGGCTCTTAAAACAAACAAAACAAAAGGCAAACTAAAATATTTTAAATAATATATTTTTTTAAACATTACAATTTTTTTTTAATAAAATAAGGTGGCAAACGAGCAAACGGGTCACCTGATGGAAAGCAACTTCCGTCGCCCATGGACACTCGCAGCATCAGAAGAGCTGCAGGTGCGTTGCCGGCCTTTTAAGAGGGAATAGGATAATAGCGGAGGGTAGGGATGGGAAGGGAAGGGAAAAGGGGAGGACAGGGAAGGGAATTGGGCCTCCGATAACTCACTCACTCGGCGTGAAACAGCGCAAGCGCTGTTTCACGCCAGTTTTCTGTGAGAACGTGGTATTTCTCCGGCCGAGCCGGCCCATTCATGCCGAAGCATGGCTCTCCCACGTATATAGGTATTATAATTAGTTTCATATTATAATACATATTTATATGTTTTAGCAATTTACTGTACAGTGTCTAAAGTCCTACTTTTAAGTACTTTTTTTCCTTGGGGCCCTTTCAAACTACTCAAGGACTGACTGAGAAGGAAATTCAATGGCATTTTCCAGATAGTTAGTACTACAAATAATATCGTAAAAACTACTTTTTCTAATCTACATCTTCATTTTGAAAATCTCAAACTCAATTTAGAAATTACAGTTCCTTAAAAAGCTTATAAAATCTAAACATGTTAATTATATATCTGAAAAGGAAACCCCGTATTGTACCGTGATTGAGTCTTCACATGACAAAGGAGAAGGTTCTATAGTTTTTTATTGGAAGGGTTTGGGTTCAATCTGAATTCGATTAACATCTGATAATGGTTCCTTGACTAGCTTTTGCTAAATCATGCGTTTGCTTTTCCTATTTTATGTATTACCTCTTTCCGATATTGGGATTTTTTTTACAGTATTCTGTTTTTGTCTGTCATTAATAAATGTTGAATTTATTTAGCTTATCTTTTAGACATTTTAGATAACAAAAATACCTACTATTTTGCTTAAATTGATGGATATTATTTTATTTTTTGGTTTGTGTAAGTCCTAAGGATTATAATTTAAGTAGACTAGGTACTTAAAGCTTGTATAGTACTTAGGTACTTAATAGTTATACCTAATGTACGCTATTAAAAAAAAAATAACTTCCACTTAGTAAATAATCTTAAAAATCTCTTATACCTACATACTTATCTCTTAACTAAGATTATTCATTTAAGAAGGTTAATCTGATTATGTTAAAGTAGGTTGCTTACCAACTTCTACTAATTGCGATAATCTTCTTTTCTTAACTGATCTCTTGGTTTGTTAAAATATGTACATTGGTCTTTTAAGACCTTAATTTTAGTATAATGACTGCAGAAGTATATCTGTCTGTGCGTTAGTTTTTCCGCTGATTTAGGTAACATTAGAAATGGAAGAGGCCCGAGGAAGATCATGATCATCAAAGATGTATTGCTGAAAATTGTACGGTTCCCGTTGAAACAAGTTTATTGCGAGAATGAAATTGCCGTTAATGTCTATTAAGAAATTCTTATACAAACGTTACCAAGATCATTTCCCATACTAGAATATTTACCATATTTGAGTTATTATTCAGCTTAACATAGAAATTACCTAGGTTGGTAAATATTCTCGTATGGGAAATGATCTTGGTATTCCGTTTGTATGAGAATTGCGATGGCTCCCGACCCGGACTCTTCAAATAGTAATGTGTCACAAAACACCTTTAATATAATAATATGATAATATCATTGCGCCTTTTGAATTAAGCTCGTTAATTTGTTGATATTTCCCCGGGGGGTAAACCGCTAATACACCTTTTGCCAGTCGGGTATATTATGGGGCGTTAATTTTTAACATTACTGGCTTTCAAATATGGCATATTATTATATCATAGTTAAATTACATTAAGTTGATTCTGAATAATATTATGAATTTTGATTCAGTATAATATGCAAATCTAAATCGTTTTTATGTGCAATGGCTCGCAGCTTATTTGAGCCTAGACTGCAATTTACAGTATCAATTATCTTTTGGTAGTTTTATTGCAACATCACGCTTTATATTTTGTAACGATACAGCAGATGATTGACATGGCACAGTCTTCTGTGGCTTTTCAGCCATTTTTCTACCACATTCCTTATTTTTCTACCAAATTGTGCTACCTTCGTTCATGCTGGTACAAATTATGTAACAGTTTCTACCATTTGTATTACTTTAGGTACTTATCACTGACACTAAATTATTTTTAATTGCTCCTCTTTACTGATTTTATTACTTATAACTATTAACTAATTACAATATATTTTATATTTTCCGTAATGTGAGTTAATTTTTCGTAAGCATAATATTGTGCATAGCTATTGTACTAATTTAAAATATTATAGCGACTTTAAAAATTTCCATCTTAAATCAATTAATTTTCTACCATGAAAATTAATTAATTTACTACCATATTTATAGATTACGACATTACGATGCTAGTACTCATAGAAACGGATTCGAAACACAATTTCCTATTTTTATTGGGTATTAAGTTAATTTCAGGATTCCATTATTGTCAACTAGCTCTAGTTGATGCCCGCAACTCCGTTACGCCAAAAATAGTTTATCGCGCGGGAACCGTACATTTTTCCGGCTTAAATATATCTCCATACCAAATTTCAGCAAAATCGGCGCAGCGGTTTGAGCGTGAAGAGGTAACAGACAGACAGACACACTTTAGTATTAGTATGGATATGGATTCTCGGAACCCTTATAATTTCGACAAGTCCATTTTTGGTTTACCATCCAAAAGCTTAGTGCAGGAATGAAAGTTTTCACGGATATGCGGACATCCCGGTCGCATGTTGTAAAGATATTTTAAAAATAATTTGACATATAAATCGATAAGTATGTCATTACAGATGATTTCGGAACCTTTCTATGTGTTCTAACACGCGCTTGGCCAGTTATTAACATTTTACAACTAACTTCTAACCCCTAACTCACCAGTAGTATAAGTAGGCCTTAAAATAATGTTTGTGGATGTTTAATTTAAATGCGTTCATTTGTTTTCTATGAACATTCCTTGCTGTCGTTATGGGATTTTCAACCTTGTGATATTGACTTAAGGGCGTTACGTCCCAGGTAAGATGAGTCAGACACTTTGAGCTTATCAGCGGGTTTAGAGTAATCCGGGGCACCATTAACACTTAAGCCTAATGGACAAAAACCTCTAATCCACCACTTCTGTGTTGATAAAAATACCTTGCAAATAACTAAAGAAAGGAAAATAAATAACTAGTTGTTCCCCCCATCTTCGTATGCTTAGAAATTCGTATTCCATAAAAAGAATAAAAAATAAAGTATGTCAGTGGGTTTTTTCGTGATCCTAGGGGTTTCAGGGATTCTTAATATCGCTATAATATACCAAATCATCAAATTCACTTCAGTGGTTTGTATGTACGGACCCCTTAAAACATACAGACAATAAGTATGTTAGAGTCTGTATGTTAAAGGGGTCCTTACATACAAACCACTCTCAGTATGTTAAAGGCACACTTTCACATAATACCTACTTTACAATCTGCAAAAAGTATGTTAGTGTCTAAACACACTATGCCGAATTTCCGCGGCGGAAGTTCGACTTGATTCCACCTGCAATGTATTTTAAATTACCGATGACACACTATTCCGTCGCGTTCCGTCCGTGTATTGTATGCGTTTGACATTGCGGGCGTAATCATGCGGAATTTCCGCCGCGTAACTTCGGTTTAGTGTGTTTAGACACTCAGGTGCTTTCTTACAATTCTAAATATCGCTATATACCAAATCATCAAGTTTATTTCGGCGGTTTGTGTAAACATAATATAGACAGACACAATTTCACATAATACTTTACAATCTGTAAAAAGTACGTAAAAGGCGCACGCGCGTTGATGTCTTTCACTTCGGGGTCATTCCTTATTCCTTTTATCCGACTTAGGCAACATTAAAAGAAAGGATAATGATTTCACACTCTTCTTTTGTATGTCTGTTACACATAATATAAGATACGGAAGTTTTTTTTTCTAAATATAGACCTATATAATATGTAAGCATCCACAAAATTCCATATATTAACATTATCATACAACACACTTCTGGATTTTTTTTCTCTTCAAACTCTTACACAAAGACGTATATGCTTTGATCAAATGTTTCTCTATTAGATTTGTCACAATTTAATTGACTGTAATGATTTGATAAACCAAATCTACCTTCGCATACCTAGTCGCTCACAACGAATCCATGACTAGTACACACATAAGCTGCTTGCTCCTACACCGAGCAGGACGAATGCTGGTGATAGGGCACCAAAAGCTACAACGATAATTTCGCGAACATCGATATGTTTGTATTATCTTTGTTTCAGTTCAAAGAACAGCTATTAAAAAACATTCATTGAAATTTGTTAAAGATTCTTTTTTATAGGTACTTACTACAAAATTCATATTATGTTTGTGAGTTGATCGACTACATGTAAACGTTACCGGTATGCCAATTTGCTTGTAATCGTTATTGTTATATTGTTCATAAAATAAGTTATATTGTGGATAATGGTGTTGGTTGCGTAATTACCTTAATTTCATTGTTTACTTATGTCGTGTTGTCCCAAATAAAAAAAAAATAAAAAATAACACTGACAACTATCCGTGGCTTACCCTACACGTAATTAGGGTAACAGCGCGTTAGCACCTGCGGCCCGCGGGGGGGCTCAGCCGGCCTCCTAGGGCTCCACATTATTACCTCATAGCGCCAGTCTGGGTTAAGGTTAATCGTGGATTAAAAATATCACTCTCGTTTTAAATATTTATAAAGCAAAAGTAGGCATTTATACTATTTTATATTATATAAATAAAATACTTGTGGCACTCGAGGACGAACGCGATAAAGCTATTGCATCGCATTTTTTATCAACTTATGTAATAATTTTGTAATAACGCATTCGCATACGTCTAAGTAATAGACGATGCACGGCAACGCTGCACGGACCGGAGTGCGGGTGTTAGGTTTTTTTTCGTTACGAAATTTCTTGATTCGGTGGCCACGCTCAAAGTCCGCGATAAAAGGTATGGAATATCCTAAAAGTGTAATGAATAATTCAAGCTTAAGCCGATGATGAAACCTGATGAAACTTTCACAAAGCGCGGATGCAGTTGGAGGCCTAGGAAGGACAACATTTTATAAAGCAAAAAAGATACGTCATAATGGAACATACAAAAAAAAATTCATAAAAAAATGAAACGCTGATTAAATAAAATTACGTTGACAAAAAAAAATATCATGTGCCCAGTCGTGACTGGAACTAGTTATAGTATCATTTCCAACGACCATGAGGTGAATTAAAATTCAATAACCAATAATATCAATTACAAAGTCAACAAAAAAATAAAAAAATCGATAGCTAATAAGGTAGCGTTTAAGGTAAAAAATAAATTACTTTTAACGACAACATAGACAATAATTAAACATTTACAGGTAATATTTAGACATTGCAATTTAAAAGCATTGTAAGAAATATAATAAATAGCAGCTATTTATGATTGCATGTTCATTTGATCTGACCTTAAGGACTCAGGTGAAGAAAAGTATGTATAAGTGCATTTTAGAACGCTCATCGCATTTTTCATAATACGAGTATTTTAAGTAAGACTAAGTTAGAAATATCGGTTAAATAACATAACTTTTCCTTATTATAATTAACAATTTTACAGCCTCTTTGCTATAAATAGCTAGAGTCTAACCTCTAGACGATAGAGCTTATAAATTATTATATAAAACGTGCTTTGGTGCATTTTAATAATGATTTATAAATACTTTAAACCAAAAGTTTAAGCGCATAATATAATATTATAATACTTAATTATATTAGTAAGTAATCGGTAGACTCTGCTACTATACTAAATTATAATATTTAAACTCATAATCAAGTATTGATAGAGCCATCATTGTTGTCAATATTTTGCCTCCATTAGCACTACCAACAAGCAAGACTCTACAAAACTATTGTTGTAGAAATTTCAATTTCGTTTTAATTGTTTTTTGTGTTGGAAAGTTGCCGCGAAGTAATGGCGCGGCAAGCGATGGCCGACTGCCGAGTGGACGCACCGCTAAACACCGCAAAAACTGTCAACGCGCCTTAAGCCTTCGTTATACGAGAACGACTTGCTGTAGATGTAAAATAATTTAACCCAATTTTAAATAAAATAGTAAAAAAATATTATATTCATAGCAAAACCAAAGAAAGTACCAAAATTACACAATACTTACAGAAGATCTTAATACTTATTCGAGGCATTAAATACTTCTCAGGTAGCACAAAATTGCTGAGTAGCGGCTGTGGGCACGCTTTTTACATCACCATTTGCTATGAAAAATTGCTATATAAGCTTCTACCTCTGCATGACCAAATTGGGCACTCTTTATACATATATTTTATAAGAACCTGTTTTAAAATATAATTATAGTTTATGACAGTTTCTTATAAAAATCCTTCATTTATAAACATTGACATTATACACTTTAAACATATAATTGCATATTAAATATTTATGTAATTTATTTAATTTCTATATTACTAAGAAAACTCATTATTTAACAATCAACATTATTTATCTGCGCATTAACTCTACCTTCAAGTTTATATTATACTTAATCATCAACTGAGGTTTTGCAAATCGATTGAGTATGATCGGGCCTTTTCATCTGTAGACCCAATCAGTGGCAAATATTCTAATATCTGATCACTCAACCGAACACTTCTTTTTCTGTTTAAATTGAATAGTTTTTTTTTGTAATCTAATTTTGAAGAAAGTACGTGAGGCAGCGGTGTGAAGTCAGCCAATAATTATGTTCTTTATTTATTTAACAGTTGGTGCTACACAAACCCTTTGTGTATAACAACACCGTTTAAAAGTGAAACATCAGAATTAGAGCATTTCGGTTGAAGTTTGTATTGCTTATCGAAGCATTTAAGTACCTACAGAATGCCACGAATATTTTATTTTTAACCCTCGTCAAAACAGGGGGAGGTTGTGGGTATTGGCGAATAGCGTATTAATCTTTGGAGTTAGGTATCTAAAGCGATTTTCATTTTAGTTAACTTTCCTAATTTTAACAGTATTTTTCGCTCTAAAAATATTATATTGTTAAAACCTATACAATGTATTTTATTTAGAAGCGTAGTACCATACATTATATACACATTAATTACAATAAATATACAATAATGCGGTAGCTTCCACCATTTGTAACTACTACGCCTTTCGGAGAGAAATCTACATAATAAAATATAGTATAAATAAAAAATTAACATCTTTTACTTGTATTAATTGGTGTGAAAAAAATATTAATTCTGCCTTTTGTATCATGTTAATTTCATAATTATCTCTAAATTAAAATATATATTTGAATAACACTTGGCATAATATGATTGACTTAACAGAGCGTAGTATGTTGCTGAACAACAAAAGAATATAATATTATAATATTAACAAGTTTATAATTCCAAATTCAATTAAAAGGATTTTAAGGAAAGTCTTGAAAATAGTATGCAATATTTCTTAGAAGTAATTACATTTTATTAGCTTATACGTGGGAGAGCCATGCTTCGGCACGAATGGGCCGGCTCGACCGGAGAAATACCACGTTCTCACAGAAAACCGGCGTGAAACAGCGCTAGCGCTGTGTTTCGCCGAGTGAGTGAGTTTACCGGAGGCCCAATCCCCTACCCTATTCCTTTCCCTACCCTCCCCTATTCGCTTCCCATCCCTACCCTCCCCTATTACCCTATTCCCTCTTAAAAGGCTGTCAACGCACCTGCAGCTCTTCTGATGCTGCGAGTGTCCATGGGCGACGGAAGTTGCTTTCCATCAGGTGACCCGTTTGCTCGTTTGCCCCCTTATTTCATAAAAAAAAAAACATTTTATATCATGCGAACATCATTGTGGGCTTCCTAGACGGAATAAGGTGTTACCCATGTAACTTTTTTATGTTATTAAGAAAATTACAACCTTAAAACTTAATTAAGTATTAAAATACTAAATATAGCTAACTATAAGGTTAATTACCGTAATTATCTACTTAAATAAGTACAACTTAAGTTTAAGTTTTAATCACCAATAGGCAATTTAGCAAGTTAAATGAAACCAATTTGAGAGTAATTATTATTTATTTGTAATCAATACAGTTTTTGAGCCTTATATTAAATCATTTACCCACGTTATAAATATAATTGGCATAAAATGATCAAAAAATTGAAAACATTGAATTTAACAAAATATATAACAATATTTTGTGCCAAAATTTAAAGTCTACAATATCGTTTAGAACTAACAAGTAGCCCCAAAATTTAATTATTTCATTACCGACGATATTGAGGTCGTGAACAATTAACATTTAATTACTCCTTAACTTTAAAACGCTATTTTGTACACGGAGTTTCGAATACATTTACGAGGCAGTTATTATTCTGTTCCACCGCTAACCTTGGAATGAGTTTTCAGCATATTAAATTAAAGTTATTATACACTATTATTATGTTAATCGTGTAATTAAATGATGGATAATGAGCGTCCACATCGTTAACAGTCGATGGTATCTCATAACACTGTTGATCGTCGACCACATACGTACTTAATATATTGTGTTCTGCAGATTCTGTGATTAATTATTACTTCTTTATAAGATCATAGATATACTTATCTACATGTAAATATATAGTTTGATTAGGTAAACGTCCAGCAGATGAATGGAAAGAGACATTTTTGTAGCTGAAACAAATCTCAATAACATGATTTCATAAGCTCATGAAGTTATTAGTTAACCTGCTAAGATGGTAGTAGATAAGTAGGATGGTAGGTAGGGTACTGATTCTAAAAACATGCGACGTGGTGAAATATATTTTTTTAAATGAAATAAGGGGGCAAACGAGCAAACGGGTCACCTGATGGAAAGCAACTTCCGTCGCCCATGCTCGGAGCGTCAGAAGAGCTGCAAGTGCGTTGCCGACCTTTTAAGAGGGAATAGGTTAATATAGTAAGGAAGGGAAGAGAATAGGGGAGGTAGGGACGGGAAGGGAATAGGGGAGGGTAGAGAGGGGAATAGGGTAGGGGATTGGGCCTCCGGTAAACTCACTCACTCGACGAAACACAGCGCAAGCGCTGTTTCATGCCGGTTTTCTGTGAGAACGTGGTATTTCTCCGATCGAGCCGGCCCATTCGTGCCAAAGCATGGGTCTCCCACGTCTAAATATAAAAGTAGATACAAAGTCTTGTTATTCTTCAGTTAATTGGATACACATAAAACGCTAGGTCAATTAAGTTTCTAGCCTACCTGGAATCTGAAAAATCTCATTATCGACACCAGTTATGAGTTAATTTAGATGATAATTAGTATTTATTGGGTCGTAAATAGTCCAATAGTGGGTAGAAAGTATCGGGGTAGCCGCGTGGAACAAACAGGTGGGTCGCGCTCCATAGCGCCTGATCGCACACGCCGGCTGCCAGACGCTTTGATGAGCCGACTACAGGATGTCTAGGATAGAGCTATGAAACTTCCAGTACTGAAACAGTGCGGAATAAATACCTAAGACCAGGACAGCAGGAATGGCAGTCAGAGCATAATACGTTTAAAATTTAGAGCGCCGAAAGAGGAACTCTGTACTGATACTATAAAGTTGAAAAAAGGTCTGACTGAAAGTAGTTCCATACTTTTAGGAATCTGGACCAACGTGGATAAGACTGGGAGAGCATACCTATATTATGCCCTACAGAACGCTGAAAGCGGCACTCTCTTGTTTTCAGAGAGTTAAAAATTGAAGATTTATGTTGCGTCAAATATCAATGTGAAGTCAGTCAATTCGGCATTCAATTTCCATAGTGTTAATAACAGTGAATTAAAACGTCCATGTATGATAATTGATAAAGAATGTTGCTATAACTAGACCAAATTTAGTAGTAAGTAATAAGCCGAATTTTTTCTCTAGAAAAAAAAACATAAAGCACATCTGACGAGTTCAACCCGGTATTAATGGAGCTGTTAGTTAAAATTAACTGTAACTTGAACCACTGTACCGGCAAATTGGCTCAAATGTAATTAGTCTTTGATTAGAACTCAACTAATCGACGATTCTCCGATAAACACATTAACTCTTAATTAAACTTATTAACTGTAAACGTTTTATACGTTTTTGATTGATAATTGCCTTTTATGCGTTGTAATGATACTTTTATTGCGAAATTGTTGTTTATCCTGCTATCTTAATAATTGAACGACACTAGCACAAGTTAAAGCTATATTTATTTGTGGATTAAGTATAATGGCCATCGTGTTCCTCCTATTTATTATATTTTGTTATCCGAATATAACACAAATTATTGCATTGCGTAAGCAGTGTACAGATGGCGGTCGACCAACGCGGGCTACGTCTTTTGGTCGGATTATGTCAATCAATGTTAGCTGTGATTTGTCAGCTGGGTTTGACATAACGAGACCAAATTAAGCAGGTCCTCCATCTGCCTCTAAATAAACTTCTCCTATAGTACCATGAAAACTAGCATAGAGTAAACTTAAGCGATTGTCACTGCTTTACATACCGCCTAGCTCAAAATGTGGCAGCCAGAAGTCAATACAATAGTCGTTAGCTAATTCCGGAAGCTAAATAATAATTATTAAGTAGCTACCGAAATTAAATACGATTAAGCTTGCTACAGCGATCAGACGCATGTAGCCAGTCTGCTCAAATCAGTCACATCTTACATACACAATTTGTTTTCTAATATTCTCCGCAATTGCAATATCTCCTTTCATTAACACCTACCATACGTAATTCTAATTTGAATAATAAAGTACAATAATGGTTGGAATTTCTCTTTAATTTTATGAGCTTATTAAATTTTACGTCTGTATAATGTTATTACTTATTATGATTTCAAAATGGCTCTACGCGCTGGAACGCCTGCTATTGGTGGATACGGCGTAATTACCTCGCTGCGTATGTATTCTTGTAAAAATAATTCCATTGTTTATTATATTTAATTATTTTATTCCATATTAAATATAATTAATCTGCCCTTCTTTTATTGTACGTTTAATATACCTAAATTAGGTATTATCAGGGATAAAATTAAATAATATGAAAAATCGCAAAATTTTTTAAGAAAGACCCAATCCAGTATACAATCCAATTTTTTAGGAACCAAATGTATATAAAAAGAAAACTGTACAACGCCATAGTTACTCTTTTTCTTATTGTTGGTTTTCCTAGCTTTATATTCGAAATGCGTAGGTAAATCAATGTTTGAAATTAACATGTGTTTACATTTATATGACGTTATAATAGTCGATGGTTAAGTATCACATTAATGTGTCTCGTTTTAACTGAAGGGTTAGGGTGAGTGTCCACTGTCCGAAGTAATTAAGATGAGGAAGTCGATAGCCGGTTAATTGTGCCTGACGATTGTTCAGCTGCCCCAATTATTAATAATAACTGATCTTATCGCAAATAAAGGATTGATTGTTTGGTTTATAATATTACCTATCGGTTTATCTATTATTTGTTTGTTGATGAGTAACGGTAGTACGGATTTAACTATCTTAGATACCGCTGAATAAATAATGCACGTCTTCTTAAGTAACGATAAAGGAAAAAACTTTGCGGTCGCGACACCACAAGATGTTTGGCGAGAGTAGCTCGTGTGCGCCAATCGCAAAATACATTTTTATAAATACATCTTTTAAATACAATGCGATGTGATTTTTGTTAATTAAGAAAAATTTACAGCATTACCGTGCTAGTTAATTTCACTAAATGTTACTGTTACATCGCCGTGTTATGCATACAATTACAATTTCTGATTTTAACAATTTTATATACTGTTAACTCGGCGTGGTCACGGTCTGTTTGCGGCGGACAATTCGTGATGTTAAGTTTAATCAACTTTTGCGAGACATTTTACTCACTATCCTTTGAAATAAAAAGTAATATTGTCTTCTTAAAAAGACTTGTAAATAGTGGTCTTTATAACTATAAAATCTAGTGCCTAAATATCAATTTTTCGAAAAAAAAAACTTTTAGACTTTTTTGGTACTATCAGAAAAGTTGATTTATAGGCTGATTGCGGACCTCATTATGTCAAATTCAGCCTATAGATATTCACCACATGAATTTCGCGCCATTTGTACGACGGTACAAAATATTCAATTTTATCAACTTTTGCCTGCATATTTCTAACCACCTTTTGTTCACTCCACCTTCACGTGGCGGCTCTTTACATCCCAACCATACCTTTAACACAATATTATCATCTTATCGCAGATGGGTGTATCGGAAGGTTCATCGACCCCCGAGCTGCACGAGGACGAGGAGCTGCCGCGCCGCAAGCAGCGCCGCTACCGCACCACCTTCACCAGCTACCAGCTGGACGAACTGGAGAAGGCGTTCGGCAGAACCCACTACCCTGATGTATTCACCAGGTAATTTCATATTAACATGCTTTACGATTTTTACCTGTCTCCAGAAGTCTAATTAATTCGAAACATTGCATACGCATTACGTGTTGATGAATTGGGAATATCTTATCATATTTTTTTTGTTTCAGAGAGGAATTGGCGCTGAAAATAGGACTAACTGAAGCAAGAATTCAGGTAATTCCCAAATCTAACCACTTTAAATATTTTTGTCGAAATAACTTGAATGCAACATTCATTTAACTTAATTTGTTGACAAAAATTATCCGTTATCACTAATACAAAAATATAGAATTCAGCCATATTCCGTTATGCAGTTACGGTTAGAGAAAGAGACACAGAGACACCAGCGGGGCTAAAATGGTCGCTTTGAAGAATCATGATATGATTCATTTTTCTAAAATTGCAAAATGCAACTCTGCTTGCAATTCATTTCTATATTTTTGTACTGATTTGACATTTGTCAGTTTGACAATTTATTTGCTGAATTGATTGAGAAGAATTGCTAAATGTGACCATTTTAGCCCCGCAGCATTTTTATCACCAGAGACACCGTCCCTTTCTCGCCAAATACCCAACCCCTCAATTACACTTTCTTTCACCTTGATGGTTCCCTTAAACACTAATTGACTAATTACCATCATTTTTTGTTGAAACACGCCATAATTAATAAATATGGCGTTATTATCGCGAAAGGTCAACTGGTAAAAAGTTAACGACTTATTTACAAGATGCGAAGATATTCCGCGGGCTTTGTGATAAGTCGGTGCGGTCGTCGCCAAGCCTATGTACCACTTTTGAGCCTTATCCCTATGTAAATAGAGTCGGAATGCGGTACACTGTTCGACGACAGTACGTGCAGATATGTCATGTTGTAAAACTTCATTGACGCAATTATACATGAGGGAGTGAAGACATTACCGGCTCCTTTGAGTTGCCGCGACAATTTTTGAGCGGTTAATGGCGTAGTATGAAGCGTCATTGTCGACGGCAAAGTTTGGTGTAATGTGGTTATAATTTAAACTAAATGAGATTTTATTTAAACAAGCTAACTCAGTAACCATTATTAAAGCACAACATTTAAAGTTAATCATAGAACAACTTTTCTGAAACTTAGATAAGGCCGCGTCCAGCAATCATGCTAAAGCTACGACACTTTTTTTTGTATTTAACATATTTTTCATAGACTACATGGGTTATTGGTACTTGTCACTTGATGAGATGCCTTGTAATCTGTGGCGCGTCTGCACCGAGCCACAGATTACAATATAATATTAATACAAGTAACAGAGCATAATTAAGTTTAAGAAGACCATTACATATTATTATTATGTAGTAGGCCGTTTCTATAATTCGGTATTTAACACAATGTCGCAATTATTTGAGGCTTTTATAACGATTACAAAACTTGGACACATTTAATAATTAATTTAATGCGAATATTTAAATATAAGGACATGTGCCGAGGAATGTACGATTTTATCAATTAATAGCTGATTACTTTAGTAGCCTATGTCGTCACGATATTATCGAAACACTTGAATACTAATACGTAGCCTAACGCAACAAATATATTATTCTACACATTAAATCATTGAGACTATATCATAAACAATAAAATTTGAATAATATTCGAGGAAATATACTTTAAACGGCCTAACGATTTAATAAAAAATTCATCACCTTTAGTCGTTGATTGTAGTAATAATATATTCAGTTAGACCGTTAATAATGATTTAAAACAAAAAAAACAATTTTAATTACCTTACCCATTACGAACGATTAAAACAAAAACTTTTTAAATTAACAATTATTTAGGTACGCAACTACTCTAGGTTTTGGAGCGCATTAAGTTTAAACATTTTTATTGTTTTAGTTATAACAATTAAAATATTAAATACTAAATAATATTTTATCTTAATTTATCTCAGTAATGATCTTAAAATATAAAACCTGTTGGTTTATTATTACTTAAACATTTTAAATATGTAATTGTTATCAGGCATGATGTAAAAACCGAATAATTTTAAATGATTTGTTTAATTTTCGAATTTGTATTTGTTAGACGAGGACGGGCCATTATATGCCATTATTGACCACTTCGTAAAGATACAATGTCAAATATTACAATGACAATAATTATATGATATTGGAGACAGCAAGAGTATGTCAAAAGATCGCCAAGTAGCGGTCGCTGGTGTCTCGTCTGCGCGCAACTTTTGAAGGTTCCACGCCATATAATTTTATTTACAGTAGCCCAAATTAATAAACATTATTATTTATTAAGTTTCACAGTACATTTAAGCCGCCCCGTTTAGATAGAAGTGCATAGATAACATTATTATATTAATATGCGTAAACTTTACTTTTGATTCAGTAATTAAAAGGTACGCTGACCCTACGAAAGGGTAGCCCTTATCGTCGAAGGGAATTTGAATAAAATAATAATATTTTGACCTAGTGAAGGGATTATTAAATTTTTGGATAATTGGGTTTAAAAGTTTAAGCTCGTTAGTTTTGTTAACGTTAAATGCCATTCCTTTTATGGCTTATATTTACATACAAGTTATGTTACAGTGTTCTTTAAATTCCTAATTTAATATGCAGCGATAATATTATGGTAAATAGCGTTTATGATTAAATCATAAGTTTCAGTAAAATTGTGGCGAAAAACTAAAATTTGGAACTTAAAATATGTATACTATATTGTGTATTACATACAGTATCTTGTGATTATATCTACTGGATTACTTATTAGTTATTAGTTATTTACTATTTACAATAACTAAATTTATTTTTATTTTTTATTTATAATAATTAATCCTAAGAACGAGTTCAGAATAAAAACAGTACTGATTAAAAGGAACTAATTATTTAACTCGGTATTGTTATCTATTAATAGGGTTATGTACCCACCACAGTCATACAGTATTGTACCATTAGAGAAATTGATTCAGTGACAGAATATGACGGATCTACGTTATTTCGTGCCGTTTTATCGAATCAATGTAAGTCGCTTCACTTAACCCGACCAAATAATGTAGGTCTGCTATCACTATGAATTTTCTCTGACAGTAGATAACTGTGGTAGGTATTATTAGCAATCTCACAGTCCCCGGGTGGGCCGCTACCCTGATCTCATAAAAACACTAAACACACGCAAAACCCTCGTTTAACAAGCGACAAACGACGACTTATCCCATATAAGTCAGTTTTCAAAGCTCCCACCGAACGTAGCACAATTATGTCAGTCAATCTGCCCTTTTTAGTCATTTTCTTGTCGATGCCGATGTAAATTAATAAATTTTATGTCTCAAGAAAAATTTTTACTCGGTTCAAAGTAATTAGAGCTAAATGTATTAGCATTTAGTTATGGACGTAGTAGTTTTGATTGGCGGGTACCGCTGCGCGCTGTGTTAAGTTGTATGGGTTTTTTACTCCCATAATGTATGTCATAAAGTGGCACAAGTTGCTTAGATTTTTTTAGGTTTCCGTACCCAAAGGGTAAAAACGGGACCCTATTTCTAAGACTTCGTTGTCTGTCCGTCTGTCTGTCCGTCTGTCGCCAGGCTGTATCACAGGAACCGCTATAGCTACACTTCTGAAATTTTCACAGATTGTGTATATCTGTTGCCGCTATAACAACAAATACTAAAAACAAAATAATATTAATATTTAAGGGGGCTCTCATACAACAAACATGTTTTTTTAGCCTTTTTTGCTCGAAATCAATAATGGCAATAAGTAGACACTTGAAATTTTCACAAAGGCCTTCAATATAATATGTGTATTTAATATTTAATAATAATATTTAAATAAAATAAAAATTTAAGGGGGCAATCCCATACAAAAATACAATTTTTCGCCTATTTTTGCTCTATAACGGAGTCCGACTCGCACTTGTCCGATTTTTTTATATTATTAGAAATATGTCTTAATTTTTAATAAGATATCATTTTCAGAAAAAAAATATCTCGAAACGTCGCGCGTCGCGACATCGTAAGCGCCAGGCGCCAAGCGTTAGAAAACGATACCAATATTTTTGTTTGTGTAATAAATCTCCCGAATCTAGAGCGCACAGAAACGAAAACTAAGTATTTGCGTACAATTTCCAGCAGCTGCGATTGGTCTTTGCACTTTATCCGCACTACCCGGCGACATTTAGGAGTCTAAAACGACCGATGAATCAAAGTTTTGCAAATCCAATTTGTTACGTGTCATTTTATCGAAAGCTTTTAGGTTCATGCACTATAAATTAACATAACGTCGCGAATTTTATTTTCATATCTAGAGTTATAAATATCTGTCCCGCCTAAACGGCCGGCATTATTTATAAAGTTTTTATAGTAAAAGGTGTAAGTGAATATGGGGTTTTAAATAAAAATTTATGTAAATGACGAGTAGAGTCGAGCTCTATAAATTAACATTGGAAAGTACAAAAAGTGTGTCAATTTATACGAGCGTTGTAAGCGGCAGGTTGTGAGTGTTGTAAGCGGCAGGTTGTAAACTGTGCCGTTTGCGCGAATTACATTATACGACCGTTTTGTAGTTAAGGGTGTTTTTACAATAACCTACAAATTTTATTACATGACAATTGACAACCTAAACCAAAATATACATTTATGTTCAAATTGTATTATTACAATGAGATATTTAAGAACCCCCGCAAGCTACAGTTTGCGCAGAATTTCGTATAAACCATCAACTGTGATTGTCGTAAGGAATTTCACAATTAATCAAGAGATCACATTTTTTTTTTATTGCATCTTTCTTTTTACTTTTCTCAAAGACGTTTCATAATCCATTTTACACCTGCCCACTTTTACATTTTCAGAGCCACTCATTAGTCATTGGTTCTAACCGACCTCCTCTCTTGCAGGTGTGGTTCCAGAACCGTCGCGCGAAGTGGCGCAAGCAGGAGAAGGTGGGTCCCCACGCGCACCCGTACAGCGGCTACCTGAGCCAGCCGCTGCCGGCGCCGTCGCTGTCCACCCCGCTCACCCAGCTTAGTTTCGGCTTGAGGAAGCCGTTTGACAACGCCCTAGCGTCTTTTAGGTGATTATCTATACGTTTACTTTACTTTTGATTTGTGCTTAAATAACTTAAAGGGACGTAAAGTGTCCGAAGCTGTAGGCTATCTGTCGCCCAACAATTGTTTAATTCAACACTTACCTCAAACTTGTCGTAAATGGTGAGATCAATGATCTACACGATAGTATATGAAAAATATGTAATTTGCAATGTTTAGCACTCTACAATCATCATAATTATCGAGTTTTGTGAGACCAAGCTAATAAAATATTTTGTCAACAGGTACGCAGGCACCCCCTTATTCGGCGCCCAGTATCTGCCGTCTCTTTCTCGCCCCCCACTATTCGGCGCGCCTCTCTACCCGGCGTCGCACGCGCACTTCCACTCGCTCTTCGCTAACCTCGCCGTACCCGAGTTACCCCGAGTCTCACCCGAGTCCACCCGAGTGTCTCCCGAAGTCACCCGATCGCCAGCTCCGTCTATCTCGCCCCCTATTTCCCCCGGAAGCGAGTCTTTGCCCCCCCAACCGGAGGACATGAGGAGTTCCAGCATCGCGGCTCTAAGAATGGCGGCGCGAGAGCACGAGATGAAGCTCGAAATATTGAGACAGAGAGCTGACTTGATTTGTTGATAGTGCTTTTGTTGTTAATGGTTTCAATGACTTGATGGGGTAAGATAGGCTATAGGTGAAGAAAGCTTGATCTAAGCATGTTACTGTTACCCCATCTGATCCCAGTTGCTACCTGTACAAACAGATGGTATAAGGAAGCCTTTGGAAGAAGAGGTCAGCAAGCAATGTTCCTGTTACCCCATTCAATTGATACTCGATGACCTGGTGTTAGTACCTAAGCATAGACTGGAGAAAGGAGATACAATATTTATTTTGGATCTCATTGAAAATAATTTTAGTTTTGAGTTCATCATTGGTGTGCGCTACCTTTACTATTTAGTATTTAGTAAAGGTTGTTAATTTTCATTGTAAATAACAATAATGTATTATGTAAATAGTAATAATATTAGATTTATTGTTTAGTAAATTATGAATAGATGTACATTTCACCCATCTACCTTCATAAAAGATAATATAATTCGTGCATTAAAACTTCATACTACCTTATGCAAGCTATGTTAGGAAAATTACAATATTATAATAATAAACGTACCTTATATTACCTAAAGTAGTTTCAGAATTTAGAATATTCATGGTAAGGTAGATAGTATGTGAAAAATGTTCCTTAAATGTTTACAATAATTACTGTGTAAGGAGGTTGTTATATATTTTGTTAATTATTTATACTAGGGACTAACGGTTGTACTTACCGTCCAATTAATATTAAAATATAGTGAACATTATTTAACAATAAACATATTTCACCGATTTCGTGTTTTCTTTCTTCTGTCTGATCAGGTATAAATGATTAACACATTAAAATAAATACTCTTTGGTAGGCTCTATCTTTATAATACAGAAGAGCTTAGAGTCCGTTCATATATCACAATATAGTGATTTAATGAAAATTGATAAGCGGCGTCACTACATATTAAAGGCTACCTACTAAGACTATTTACCTACTATCTAATAACTAGAAAAAGTGTTGTTAGTTTTTGTATTCTTATTATTTAAAATTGGTTCAAATTATTACTCTTAGAATAAATAAAACACTACAAGACTAGATAGATCCCATCAAAAACATTTTCATGTAAAAATGTTGCCAAGATGAGAACATAATATTACTATAATATTATATAATATTATGTTCTCATCTTGGCAAGATTTTTACATGAAAATGTTTTTGATGGGATTTCATTTATTTTTGTAAGCTAGTTTACGTTGTTTTTTCTTTTAGTTCATTTTTTAAGGTTCCGTACCCAAAGGGTAAAAACGGGACTGATTATATTACTGAGACTTCGATGACTGTCCGTCTGTCTTTCTCCAGGCTGTAACTCAAGAACCGCTATAGCCTGACTTCTGAAATTTTCACCGATTGTGTATTTCTGGTGCCGCTATAACAACAAGTACTAAAAACAACATAAAGTAAATATTTAAGCTCGTATTCCATAATGGCAAATTATTAATTTCAAAAAAATCAAATTATTAATTTTAATCGAAAGTGAGCTTCCATCAGTTCCGACTTCCGGTTATCGAAACGGAATTCGAGGCATGAGAATAAGGCCCTAGATGGCTTGCATTTGGTGCATGCGCCAAAGCTTACAAGTTACACCTATTGTCGTGACAACGAGCAGTTTATGCTTCGGAATAACTTTCTTATGTCACGGTAATACGCTATTAAATATTTAATCGAATTTCAGTTTAATTAACCGAGTTATTACAAACTACAATATCAGATAATTGCTTATTAAATTATGTTGGTAAAAGTTTTAAAAAGTCTTAAAAACTCTTTAAAAACTTAGAAGACTCGTCGACTGCGTCAACTGCCTAGTAATCGAGCCATGCATAATGCCAGAATATGATAGCGATGCCACAATAGACATAACTACCAGTAGTTCGACTGCAAAGAGACGGACAGGTTTCAATATCTGTCAAATTCGTCGGGTTTCACTAGGATTATGAACGGAATGTGCCTCGCGCTGGCTGAAATAATTTATTTTTAAATATTTAAAATAAAGATTTCAAAATTGGATTCTGACAATTTTCATCGCATGTGCCAAAACACAAACAACAATACGACCAAAGAGGAACACGTCCAGCGAATATTCATAGTTTTAAATTCGTAGGTTACAAGTTAACAACCCTAGCGACGATTTTTGTCATAATACGTCTAATTTAAAAATTTCAACATCAGTTCTAAGCCGGCATACTCTATAATTCTGTCTACTCTGGCGATGCTGTGTGCTGGTAGCTTACTTAGGGCTCCCACACATAACTGCGAATTCGCATCGCATTGGAATCGCATCGTAATGTAGTTTTTAACCGACTTCCCAAAAACGAGGAGTGGATGTGTTCGGCTGTGGATATTTTTATAATTTTTTATTTTATTTATTTTTGTATGTTCAACGATTACTCCGCTGTTTGTGAACCGATTTTCGAAATTTTTGTTATTATGAATTTTGTCGCAGATATTTGCGATGCAACAAGAATTCGCAGTTATGCGTGGGAGCCCTTATATTTAGAAACAAAAAAAAGCAACACGCAAAACTATTATCTGTGCCAGTTTGATTTCAAGGACATGGCTGCAGTTTCTACACTAAAGTATTAGAATACTACACGTATGTGAACTGTGAGCTTACGTTTAGCAGTTATAGATTTAAACAACTATAATATGATGCCCGCAACTCTATTGCACCAAAATTCGTTTATCGTGCGGGAACCGTACGTTTTTTCGGGATAAAAAGTATTCTGTGTCCTATCCCGGGTCTCAAAGTATCTCTATACAAAATTTCAGCAAAATCGTTTCAGCCGTTCGGGTGAGAAGAGGTAACAGACAGACAGACACACTTTCGCATTTATAATATTAGCACGGATGGTAGATAGGCGATAAGCTGATGATGATGATGATTTTGCAGGTAGAGGTAAGTACGCACGTCGCACATCCAACAGCTGAGTCCTCGACCGGCAAGGTCGGTGAAGGGGCTACGTGCGGGCCGTGTCCCCTGACCCCCGACCGCAGGCTCATTATGCCCATCCTAATTCCGTCAAACAACCTGCAACAGCTGAGCCTAAACCTGCGTTCACACCGAACTGTCAGTCGAATGAGAGCAGGATACTTGTCTAACGGTATATTATTTTAAAATTATATTTGACAGCGTAGATTTATATCTACGCTATCAAATATAATATAATATTAAAAGTGACATACGGTGCTTGCGATACCTAAATACCGTACACGCGGCATTCTGGCCACATACTCTACATAATAGGCATGGACAAACACTATTTTGCTTTTATAAACACGATAACATACTAACGGCACAAATATTTATAAAGAATTTCATGTTATTTACAAAATAACATGAAATTCTTTATAAATAGAGCATAATATCCTAATTAATTATTCAATAATTAGTTATTAAGGAGAAAGTAAAATTCAAACGATGAATGCTAATATTAACATAAAGAATAAAACACATGGCAAAGGCCAAAGTCATCAAATATGTAGTTTTCAAATTATTTTAATAAACATTTTATTTTATTTATTTGACAAACAATTACACGGTCCCTTTGGGATGGAAATGACGACTGTAGATAATGACCTGACTTAATTAAAGACCCCATAAATAATATACCCCATCAAACTATGATGAAGATTGGATTGGAATTGGATTTTTATGTCATCGGATTGTTATTTGATACAGGCAGAATTTATAGTATTAATTATGGATGTTAACTACCTTTCAACAAGCCTGGACCAATTTTTGTTTAAGTAATCGTTATGATGAACTAAATTTATATGTAGTTACGAAATAAACATAGATATTTTTTATAAGGTAATCGCCAAGTGCCATGGATAATCTTGGCAGATGAAAAATATTAGAATTTTTTTGTACAAACACTCACTAGATGAGATGGTGTCGTGTACTTCGCACTCTTTATACCCCATTTGCGAATTAATTACAGTTAATTAATGACGTCAAAAAGAAGTCTAAGGGCCTGTTTCACCACTTCCTGATAAGGTGCCGGATAGGCTTATTTGACAGATTCTCCATACTCTATCTGTCAAGTTAAGTGGTGGATAGCCTTATCAGGAAGTGGTGAAACAGGCCCTAAAAATTCTAAAATTAAACTGCAGAGTCTATTTTTGACCACAGCTGCTCAATAAGCAATATAAATTTCTTGAATAACGATGAAATATTAATATTGAACTAATTGGGACGTTCATCACAATATTAGGCGCAGACGGGACACAAGTGTCCGCGACTAGTCTGTAAAATTAATTGTTATATTATGCATTTTTTGCTTCCACTAGCATCGGCATCGGTAGAATAAAATATAATATTAGTTACTGTACTTTATGACTTGTATTGCACTGTTCTGGGTCAGACTTCAGCAATCAGCATGCTTCAGCTAGTAAACTTTACTAAAAATTTACTAGCTGTAACAATATAAGCAGCTGAATGTGTCTAAAATAAAAAATAAAAATTACTTCCATTTATAATTTTTTTTTTTTTTTTCGATGAAATAAGGGGGCAAACGAGCAAACGGGTCACCTGATGGAAAGCAACTCGCAGCATCAGAAGAGCTGCAAGTGCGTTGCCGGCCTTTTAAGAGGGAATAGGGTATTAGGGGAGGGTAGGGAAGGGAAGGGAAGGGAATAGTTGAGGGTAGGGAAGGGAATAGGGTAGGGATTGGGCCTCCGGTAAACTCACTCACTCGGCGAAACACAGCGCAAGCGCTGTTTTCTACACATTTATTATAATTTCATTTGAAGCGTCCGGGTTCCCTAGATTTTTTTCATTTTATTACTATCAAGCTAATTTTTTGTGAGTTGCTTCATTTTGTTAAGGCGAACAACAATTTCCTTTGCGAAAATTCTCGAAAGTGGTAGCTAACAGAGATAGAAGGGATTAAATGTTTCGATTTGAAGATCCTAAAATATGGATTGTTCCATTTGTAGGACAATGTTACTGTTAAATTATATAAATATTAACCTATCAATATACAAAAAGTCTGCTGGTTAGTAATCTTTTTTAGGGTTCAGTAGTCAACAAGGCCTTGTTGACTAACCTTAAAACAAGATTGAAACGAAGAAGAAAAATATCAAAATGAAGCTACTCACGACAAATTAGCTTTAAGTATAGTATAATCAAAAGGAAATTTTTTTTTAGGGAACCTGTTATACTAGAACGATTTTTAATTGATCAAACTTGTTTATAGTAAGCTTAAAAATTTGCAACTATTTTTCGGAGACAACTAAGCAAATTTTTTAAAGCATATTTGTAGTTTTTATTACATTTTTATACGTGGGAGAGCCATGCTTCGGCACGAATGGGCCGGCTCGACCGGAGAAATACCACGTTCTCACAGAAAACCGGCGTGAAACAGCGCTTGCACTGTGTTTCGCCGAGTGAGTGAGTTTACCGGAGGCCCAATTCCCTTCCCTATCCTCCCCTATTCCCTTCCCTTCCCTCCCTACCCTTCCCTATTAACCTAATCCCCTTTTAAAAGGCCGGCAACGCACCTGTAGCTCTTCTGATGCTGCGAGTGTCCATGGGCGACGGAAGTTGCTTTCCATCAGGTGACCCGTTTACTCGTTTGCCCCCGTTTCTTCCATTTAAAAAAAATTAAGATGTGGCAAAGTTCACGACACTTTAGTGTCTCGTCTGCGCTTTTTTATCTATACTAACAAAATTAATAGCGGCGATTGACATTATCGTGTTAGATTATAACTTTTATTCATTTTCAAATCAACACCTTGATGAACACGACAGAAAACCTATTTAATTTTTTTTATGCACTACGTTTCTCAAACTTTGTATTAAAATTGGTAATTTTAAAATATTTTTTTCTAAAATTACATATAAGTACCTACTGTACATTGTAAAATATATTATAGAATTTCAATTTAATTTAACGTCATAAAAATGAAGGTTTTCAAAAAATTTCGACTTCAAAAAGCACATTTTTTATGTCAGTAAGTATAACAATAATTGCTAATAGAAAAATTTAAAAGCAAATGAAAAATTAAAACTTATTTATTAAAATTTAAAAATTTCACTTTGTATTAATTTTAAGGAGGTAGAAGTAGAGAAAGGCTATCAAACCACGCATTTGTCTATTTTTAACAAATCTATTATCAAAATCAGAGAGTCATTATGTTTTATGTTCTCTTGTTTGGATATTATTTAGGCAGTTTATAAAAAAAATAATCATTTGATTAATATTCTATTGGTAAACTAATGGCGAAGTGACGTCGTCGCCACGCGTTTGATGTCTCAATCAATTTAATAATCGATTTCACAAACCGTTAGCCACTGGGCGCTAGCACATGCTAGCACTCAATACTTTTAATAGAAGCTTAGCTTAAGAGCGGGCTGTAAAATTTTGCTGTGTTTTCTAATAAGTAAATTTACGATGCTGGAAGACGATAGACTTAAATGAAATTGAGATTTAGTTAATCATTGTATATGTCGTAGGATGATTTGATAAATCGAATTATCGCGAAAATTCTAGGGACTTCGAGAAAACACATAATTAGACAATGGTGATTACATTTTTCAATCTTACTGACAAAAGGTAGTGTTTTCGCGAAAACGCGAGTCGATTTAGTAAGATTGCGAAACGAATCGTTAGTTATTATCGAAAAAAATCACTGATTGGTCGGTTTAAGCGTCCCACAACAACATCTTCTCTGATTGGTTGAAGACTTGACGTTTTAAATGTCAACTCATTTCATTGTCACGCATTGTTTTGTTTGTGGTTGTTTTTGTAAGCGAGTTTTTGGCAGTTTTTGATATTTAAATTTTAATGTGTTTGAAATTGCAGTTGGACTTTTGGCACTAACTATTTGTCAGTGCCAAAAGTTATCGAAAAGTGTGTCTTTAAATACAAAATGACTGATGCAACTGAAATTAGTGCTGAAGGTTCAACAGAAGAAACTAATTCTGAGGTTATGGTTGATAAGAGAAAAAGGTTAAATGAAAAGTAAAGTTCCTATGAAATGGCATTGTCATTTCTTACCTTTATAATTTTATGATGTAATACCTCAAAGGTAACCGAGATGATGTTGTGAGTAATAATAATAATATCTATGGACGCTCCACACCACGTCAGTCTGGCCCCGTGGTAAGTACCTGAAGGACTTGTGTTACGGGTACCAGACAACGGAAATATATTTAATACTTTTATACTATACTTACATATATTAAAGATTTTTATTATATCATACACATATTTAATACACACCCAGGAACATTGAAAAACTTTTTATTCCGTCGGCGGGATTCGAACCCGCGACTCCCGGCTTGAGTTGCCACACACTCTAACCATTGAGCCACGGAGGTCGACAAGCACGTTAGTAGTGTAAAGCACGTTATAAATGTACATTCATTGACAATAATTTCATTTTTCACAAACATTCATTGAAAATATATTGTCAAAAAATTGCGGTACTACGGAACCCTATATTGCGCGTGGCCCGACACGCACTTGGCTGGTTTTCTTTTTCATTTAATAGGTTGGGAAAAAAGTCTTTTCGAATTATAGTATGTATGAACTTGGCATAAAATCTCATGGGACTATATCAATTAATGTATCTGGCTGAATTTGGTATCATTAAAATGTTTTAGTTTTACAGAAGACAATTCCAATTTCAAATAAGGTACTTACATGTGGGATTTTCATTTGTTTTTCTTATTATTAAAATGAGTGATTCGAATGAAGAAATTCGATACATTTTAAAATTTTATTCCAAAAAACGATAAAATTACAACACAAGCCGCGAAAAAAATTTGTGATGTTTATGGACCTAATGCAGTATCTGTGAGAGTAGCGCAAAATTGGTTTAAGCGTTTTCAATCCGGAAATTTTGATATCAAAGATGCACGTCGCTTTGGTCGCTCTGTTAAATAATATGGACGCTTCACACCACGTCAGTCTGGCCCCGTGGTAAGTACCTGATGGACTTGTGTTACAGGTACCAGACAACGGAAATATATTTAATACTTTTATACTATACATATATTTAAGATTTTTATTATATCATACACATTTAATACACATCCAGACCCGGGAACATTGAAAACTTTTTGTTCCGTCGGAGGGATTCGAACCCGCGACCCCCGGCTTGAGCTACTAACGCGCTCACCACTGAGCCACAGAGGTCGTCAAACTTCTCGCAGTTTTTTCATCACAAGCCCCAAAATTTTTATAGCAATGATCATGTCCCTACCAACAAGATGCCAAAAAGTTATTGAACAAAATGGCACCTATATACTTTAGTCAATTGTAAATAAACTTTATACAAAACCTTTTGAATCTAAATATATAAAACTCAAAGGTGACTGACTGACATGGTGATCTATCAACGCACAGCCCAAACCACTGGACGGATAGGGCTGAAATTTGGCATGCAGGTAGCTGTTATGACTGAGGCATCCGCTAAGAAAGGATTTTGATGAATTCTACCCCCAAGGGGTTAAAATAGAGGGTGAAAGTTTGTATATAATAATATTTCTTAACGCGAGCGAAGCCGCGGGCAAAAGCTAGTTTTTATATAAAATGCGAAGAATTTTTTTCCTTAACCTAACCTAATGTAATTTAAACAAGCCTTGTAACTCACATACTTCGTCACCAATGATGTTCTACTTATACAGATATGTTACGTCCATACTATTTTCCGGCTTAAATCTCTTCCGAACAATTTTCAAATTCAAAATTGCAAACATTGACAAATTTGACAGATAAGTGAAACAAAAGATACGAAAAACCATGTACATAAAAGAGACAGTTCTATTTTTAAACGTCGAATCGTATCGCTGTCTCTTTCTTTGCCTGAGCTATGACGAAAAATCGATTTTTTCCAGATTGTTGGAAAAAATAATTGAAAATGTAAATAAACGAGGTATTTATTGCATACAAGACATGTGGTAAGAGATTCCATGTGTTTTGTTTACTTTCGAGTCATAATTGGAACATTTTCGAAACACGCACGACGTCATTTTCAATTTATTTAGGTAAGACAAGACGCGGCACGTTCGTGACTGCGCTCGATGCAGACTAAACAACAGACGGCCCAATTGGGCCGTATTTGAATCTTCACAACGCGCGCGGTGGTAACATATCTGCTTTGAGTGTTTGCATCATTGCATGTAACATAGAATATATTTTTTTTTTATTTTCACGGTTCTAAAGCCTCCATTTATGCACAAAAACGACAGTTTTCAAATTGTTAGTTAGCCACTTCATCCATTAATGTATTAACAAGAACTTCCTAATTTTTTCGTTAAAATTTTTATTTTGTTAACGACTACAAGAATATAATTTTAAATGTTCATTTGTATTTATTTCAGTAAAAAACAAGAAAACAATATTTAAGAGTTAAATTATTATAACAATAAAAAATTACAATATTTTACTGTTAAACACTTAAAATGCACGCATATTTATTACAATGTATAATTTAAAAAAAAACGTGTTACGTGTATGTAAAATAATATTACTTGAGTACTTAATATTATATTTTTTGAATATTTTTAATAAATTATAGATATCTTTTGCAATACCCGAAAAATATAAACAAGTATAACGTGTAAATTAATAGTTATTTGCCGAGTAAATTAAAGTTATTTGCCTTATTTAGGTTTAGAGCAGCGGTTCTTAAATTTTTTTGATGGCGGAATCCTTTTGCGAAGTGAATTTTGAAGGACGCCTCCCCAAAAAAAGAATTGTCTTCAAATGAATTGTCTCCATGGTAGAGGCTGATGTCATTTCTAAAAACAATTTATGTATCGTTCGCGAAGCACCTACGAGGGCTTTGTGGAGTAGATACAATGACTGCGCGGAGCACACTTTGATAATCGCTTATTTATTTTATGAAATAAGGCAGCAAACGAGCAAACGGGTCACCTGATGGAAAGCAACTACCGCCGCCCATGGACACCGGCAACCTCAGAAGAGCTGCAGGTGCGTTGCCGGCCTTTTAAGAGGGAATACGTTCTCTTCTTCGAGGTTTGCAGGTCGTATAGGTCCGAAAATACTGCTGGTGACAGTTCGTTCCACAGTTTTACAGTGCGCGGCAGAAAGTTACGCGAAAAACGCACGGTGGAAGACTGCCTTCCACCGTGCTTGTTTAGAGTAAAATATATCTATCTAGCATAGGTCCTTTAGAGGAAAACATATTTTTTTCACATGGCAACGTGATGTGTCGTTAAAACTCAATGCATTCTTAATTGAGCCATTATAATCTTAAGTTCTGAACCATAATTGCTTATTTTTATGCCGGCGCCAGACACAGATAAATGTTTGAACAAAGACTTTGAAGACTTTGCTGACACATTTGAACACTTGTATGTTTTACCTGCCAGACATGTTTCACAGACATTTTCACTTCACAGTTGTTGCAAGAACGACAAACAAGATGGACGACGGATTTGTGGATGCGATATACCTATATTATTTAAGTGCTTTTAAAAATTTTGAGGAAACGTCTGAGAAGAAGGCGTGAGCAACAGCAGCAACTTGTAGCAACTCTACAAATTCAATGACACACTTGTCCATTTCGAAAATTCAAAAATTCAGTCCATTTCGAAAATCTGGGACGTGTTTACGCGCATAGACACAGACAACCGTTCTGCTCAACACTGCTTGGCAAATGGAGTTTGCGCAAGTGTGGCAGGCTACGCAAACATTTGAACACAGTCAACTTTGAACGCTTTGATGTGCGCTAAAAAACCGACTCCGCATGGCAAAGTGCAAATCTTTGTTCAAAGTCTCGTGCCACACATAGCAATCAAATAAGTGTTCAAACAAGTGAAGCTATATCTGGCGCCTGCTTTATACATTGAATTGACAGACCGCTGTTCGAAATTTAAATGGCTCATTTCAAAATACAGCGCAACATCTCGCGACGGTGCAATGTGATTTGACCTTTATATCAATGTCTATCAAAATTAAGGTACAATTTGGAAGCCCGCTACATGCAACGGTAACAGACGGCATGTCGTCGCGACACTACTAGTTCTTATGTATTTTTATGAAAATTGTCGCTAGCTTCTTGTCGCCAGCTGCGGAGGGTATTTCATAGAAATACATACAAACCGACGACGAACCGTATTATTTCATAGAAATACATAGAAACCGACGATGACTGCGACGACTTGTCGCGACGACACGTCGTTGCAGTTGTCGTGTCGCTCGGTTCCAACTTGTACCTTTATACTTTCGATTCATCCACACTCTCGAATTCTTTGTTAATTATTATAATAATTATATTATTATTAACAGGATACAACTTTTTACTTAAATAACGTCATAATCAACAAAGCTGTCGAAATAATAGGAAGTCGATTGACTGAATCCAAAATATAAAACTAGTTACAACTAGTAGCACGTAGATATAATGTTATAATATTATACCAATTATTATATAGATTAAACGCTAATTACAAAATATTAACTAAAATATTGAATGTTTTCGTTAACGAGTTTATTATGTTAATGCGAGGCAATTAAATGCAATAAAATGATTGCAGGAATATAGTTAGATAACGAGCTCTATTGTATTAACAATGTATCTGTATAGTAATAAAATTAAACATAAATTTGTTTCATGCGTCATACGAATGATTTCTGCGGACTGCAGCGCTAAAAATTATTTTTGAGTACTTTTTCTTGCGTTTTTTATATTTTGAACTTTTAATAATTTTATAATCACAGGTATTATAAATTTATAATAAGGACGTAGGTATTTTATAATATAAAGTACCTATTTCGTATTCAGCCCCCTTAGACAAAGTATCTTTTGTTATAAACGATGAATAAATTTTTTTGGCATTGAAATATTATACAGATCAGTGGCCGTAGCCAAAAGCCTTTCGTTAAAAACGATGATGAAATTCGTTATCAAAATGTATGCCGTTTGACATAAGTCATCGCTAAATGACATTTCGCTTTCGAAGACTAATGTGAAATCCCATACATTTATAACGAATTTCGTCATCGTTTTCAATAACGAAAAGGGTCTTTGGCTACGGCCACTGGTCCGTTTATTACAATTGTAAATTCAATGGTATAAATTTTAACATTATTTCTATGACAATATTTTAATTTTTTTATTCAAGTTTTTTTTTAATTTCTTTCTACACTGAGTCATGCACAAATGCCACACAGCCCGCAGTAGTTATATCTATTGTGCCACAGGGTTGATAAAATGACATAGTCAAACTGTCTTGACAATAAGCATGTTTCTATTTTTAAATACTTTCATCAAGATAAAAATTTAAATAAGGCTGACGAGATAAACGTATAATATAATTAATTACATTCAAGATACACGTGCGATAGACATGCAATTTAGCTATTAAAAATTAAAATTCATCAGTGTGCCCCACATATTATTGTGTCGCCAAAGGTCGCCCAGCTGAAGTACACTTTCTTTGATTGTCTAGTGCAGTGTTTCTCAACCTATGGGTCGCGAAGCTTCTGTAGGGTGATGTCAGAGATCGAGAGAACAGAGAACTACTGAAAAAATTATTAAATAAATAAAATATAATAAATTCATATTAAACCTACACGCATGATAAAAAACAAAAGGTGCGTGATAAGTATTTATTTTTCATACCAGAGCCGGGGTCGCGTCAAAAAAAAAGTCGGTTGCAAAACACTGGTCTAGTGTCTACTGAATACCATTTAACAGCTTTCTTCGAAAGTTTTTGTCATTTGTCGCTAAAAATCTTGCTTAGTATTTAAAAAATAGTTTAAGAAGACGCAACGCAACCGATGCGGCGACGCGACGATGCGAAGGTAACCACGCAGTAGAGTAACAAGGGTTTCTGTAAATCAAGCACGGATAGAGGTTTTGTACCTGTAGCATCATGATACTGCAATGCTTTGCTCATTTAAACTATCTGATTCACTATAATATAGGTATTTTTATAGTAGCTCGTACTAGTATTTCCTGGCAATTTTTTTAATGCTCAATCCACATGATCTTCCTTTTTTGGACTTATAAAGTAATATAAAAGTACATCGATGATTTTAATTTAATAGGTATTAAATGTGTTTAAGTAATATTAATGTGCCGATATCGTAACATCCACCTTATGTTATTTATTGACAAGGACAAATAAAACCAACATAAAATATTAGTTACAATTTACAGAAATCGATCGTCAAGTCGTAATTATGGGTAATTAAAATCAATTTATGTTCGAGTTATATTTATATGAATACTAATAGCTAAAAAACTAGACCGTGACTTAATGTTTCAATTCCATAAACTCGAAAACTCGATAAAAGTTTATAACCAGCAAAAAATATTGATAAGGTTATCCTAAATCGATTTATCTTATGGATTCACGGTTTCAAGCAAAATGCAACCTTATAGTTACGCGTTAATGTTAAATTTCGTAAAGCGAGATTATGCCGTGCGCGCGTTATTTTTTTTTTACAGATAGGGTAAGGCTTTCCATTAGCAGGCACGCGCCAGGAACAAAGTGACGTTTAAAAAGAACATGATTCGAATTTGTTTGAATTTGGAACGTCTGGACAATAATGGCGTCTGGTCTGAGCCCGATAAGCGATAACAGATTGTTTTCAAAGTGAATTTTAATTTTATTAGGCTCTTGTTTACGGTAAAATTTATTTAGATCATCGTAACTTAAAAAAAACGGCCAAGTGCGTGCAAGGACTCGCGCACGAAAGGTTCCGTACCTTTATGAAGCGAAAGTAGGGAAAAATAGTGTTTTTTTGTATGTGAGCCCCCTTTATTATTTATTTTAATTAATTTTTTTATTAAATGTAAGTATAAGTAAAGATTTTGTGAAAATTACAAGTGTCTGCATGTTGCCATTATGGATCACGAGCCAAAAAGGACAAAAAATCACGTTTGTTGTATGGGAAAAAAAAATAACTTTATTTAGTTTTTAGTAAGTATTTGTTACCAGAAATATACACTCAGTGAAAATTTCAGAAGTCTAGCTATAGCGGTTCTTGAGATACAGCCTGGAGACAGACAGACGGATAGACTGATGGACAGACATCGAAGTCTCAGTAATAGGGTCCCGTTTTTACCCTTTGGGTATGGAACCCTAAAAATTAGTTTCAATAATATTGTTTTCAGATAATAATATGAGAACTGTATTATCGCGCGTTGAACTCTTTCGTAGAGCCTCTACGAAATCACTGTAAGGATTATAAATTATTCTCATCGTTGATGAGCTAATACTTCAAAAATAATTATAATCAGCCAAGTGCAAGTTGGACTCGCGCACGAAGGGTTCCGTACCATAATAGAGCAAAAATAGGCAAAAATTGTGTTTTTTGTATGGGAGCCATCCTTAATTGTTTAGTTTATTTTGTTTTTAAAATTTGTTCTTATAGCAGCGACAGATATACACAATCTGTGAAAATTTCAGAAGTCTAGCTATAGCGGTTCTTGAGATGCAGCCTGGAGACAGACACACGGAAAGACTGATGGACAGACATCGAAGTCTTAGTAATAGGGTCCCGTTTTTACCCTTTGGATACGGAACCCTAAAAATGAGGTATATTACAAAAAAAAAGTAACTCGTAGGCCGTAGCTCACCTAGGTTATAATTACAAACCTTTGGGATATTAAAATGGACTCAAACCAAACACAATGTAAAATCTTTGTGGTAACTGTTTTACACGTGTACTTACTAATTTTATAAATGTGAAGTGTGTCTGTCTGTCTATTACCTCTTCACACCCAAACTATTGAACCGATTTTGATGAAATTTAGTATGGAGCTACTTTGAGTCCCGGGAAAAGACATAGGATAATTTCGATCCCGGAAAAATGTACGGTTCCCGCGTGATAAACGAATTTTGGCGCAACGGAGTTGCGGGCGTAATCTAGTTTAAAAATAATTTCAAATTGGCATGGCAACAAACGCGAAAGTTTCGCAAAAACAGTTAACTCCATTAGTAATATGAAAATATCAAATTAAATAAATCGTAATTAGCTTCATAACGTTAAATACACGACATGCGCGCCAACAGCGAAACTGCGCAGTACAACCAGAAATGTGTATTATTATAATGACAGCGCACACGAGCAACAAACTGTTGACAGATGTTTTTAATAGGGAACATGCAAATAATATAATATTTAATTATTTATGAAAATTTTGCTATCAAAATGTTAAAGACTGCAAGGTTTATATTTTATAAAATATTGTGGTTTTTTTTACAAAAATTACGAATTAAAAGTAACTTGAAACAGAACGGATTTCAAAACACTAATCAACATTCAGTGACATCATATCTGCTATCCCCGCGTTTCATTTAGCGTTAAAAACGATCAAAGCGCTCAAAATGCCTCCTGTTTCGAGCGTTTTGATCGTTTTTAACGCTAAATGGAATGCGGGGCAGGACAGTAGTGATGTTATACAGACTATAGATCCGTTTTGGCGCCAAAATTTAGATTGTCAATTTTAATCCGCATTTTTTGAAGTAAATTCCAGTGTTTTAATTTTTCAATATACTTGCGGTCTATTCGACATGGAGTTTTTTAAAAATAACACAAGAATAATAATATCGCATCTTCCCTATTGTTAACAGGTAAGGTACACGGCAAGCAATATAATATAAATGTATAAAATTTTACTAAGTGGCTGAATCGAATGCATTTTTCAGGTAGCGTTTCTGAAGAGGTTAGCAATTTAGCGGATTTTTTTGTTTAGTTATTTTACGTATATAAAATTGTACTACGTCGTCAGTGCATGTTAAGTATCCTTATGGTGCCCTTCATATTAAAAATCTTGAGAGCACTCTGTGAACAAACGCACACACACTCACTCTAAAAAGCGACAACAGCTTAAATCGCGGCCACTTGTAGCCCGTCCGCGCCAACTCAACGTACAATTTCCCCACCGAACGCCTTGTTTAAATTGAATTTTATAACGCGTATTAGCAGATTATGCAAAGTAGCCCCCGTTTGTTACACTTTAATTAGCGCTGTGTAGATGTACTATCGTAATGTATGCGGTATACATTAATTAAAATCAAGAAAACTAACAGAGGTTTCATTCAATTTATTAGTTTTCATTATTCCGTGGGTTCGCCCACCCACTAAATAACAAGCTCGGTAATTATTACGGAAGCTAATAATAATGTTATTAATAATCCGATAACAATTATTTTGTAATCGTTAGTTAGCTGTAAGAAGACATGATATGAGCAAACATTATGTAGGTAACAAACAATAATGCGTAACTTGTTTTCGGCTGAAAATTTTCACGGGCGATCTTTGGAAAAGCTCTGGAAATCTATTACTCTAGGAACCTCGAAAAATATTACAACAAAATTATAAAAAACTTACTACCAATATCCTTTATGCAAAGGACGTTACTTGCATTTTAACATATAGGGGTCACAGTTGCTATGATTCTCAGCATTCGCCTACGTGTTTATATACGGTCATGATTGCTTATAAGTTGTTTCACTAGAACTATTGATAGCTATAGTAAACATCGGAAACCAATAGGCAATAGGGCAACAACCACAAGTAACAAAACAAACAAACAAATCACATAGACGATTGACTCTGCGGTGAGTCGCGTGCGCTGGGTAACGAGACACAGATCTTTTATTACATGGATAAGCTTCAAATAAATTTATTACTGTCAATCGGTGTCCAATGTGTCCATGGGCGGCGGTTGCTTTCCATGAGGTGACTCGTTTGCCCCTAATCTTATATCTTTAAACGAGCAATTCTTGTATATATATATATATTTATATTTATAATTGGAATCTCGGAATCAGCTCCAACGATTGTCATGAAATATATATAAATATATTGGGGGTTGCGGGGGTGATAAATCGATCTAGCTAGGAATCATTTTTAGAAAATGACATTTTATTCGTGTTTTATCGAATACCGAGCAAAGCTCGGTCAAATAGCTTGTATCTTATATCTTTAAACGAGCAATTCTTGTGTAGATATATATATATATATATATATATATATATATATATATATATATATAATTGGAATCTCGGAAACGGCTCCAACGATTTTCATGAAATTTAGTTTATAGGGGGTTTCGGGGGCGATAAATCGATCTAGCTAGGAATCATTTTTAGAAAATGTCATTTTCATGGAATACCGAGCAAAGCTCGGTCAAATAGCTAGTTATAGTTATATATATAAAAAGGTTGTTCGAAACGTTAAACCGTCCTAGGAAGGAAATTTTATTAAAGGGGATGTAGCCCCCTCCTCCTAAGTGGTTACTATGTGGATCGCTCGTGGAGTTGCAGTAGGTTCTATCGTACCCGCAACTCTGCCGATGCGGGGAGTGGAGCACCATGGGGTCTTAGTACTCTTAGTAGGTAGACCGCAGGGGAGTCCCACATACCCCGACCGATATCCCCAATTCGCCGGGGATATGTAGAGCATTTCCGCATGAAAAAAAATGTAGTTACTATATTGGGTAATACTGTTGCACCTACAAATAATATGCACTAAGCGTATTCGTGACTCCTAAAATCTCCTGACTCGATTGTGCCAGGTAGGAGCTATACCTATAGAATAAAATATATAGGTAGCTATATACTTTATTCTATCAAATTTTCATCTATATTGCTATAGACACGACAAAGTTAGGGATATTAATGGATGATTTGAATAAAATCTGATTCCATAATGTTTTAAATAATAAATTAGACAGGCTCTACATAGAAAATACCGTACTATTTTCTGTGTAGACCCTGTCTAATTTGAAATGACGCGCCACCACTTCAATAGTTGCTATAAATGAAAAAAATTGTTTAATAAATATGGGGGAGGGGCGCGTCATTTTAATGCTTAGTACTCACATACGGTTTTGCTCAATCGAGTAATAACGTCGAGCAAAACTCGCGGCTCGGGCTTTAGTCCACACCTTCAGCATTGCTCGATAGTTTTATTCTAAATTGATATATTTGATTCCATCAATCCGGCTCGATCCAGTTCCATCAATCCTTCGAGCGGCTCGATGCGAGGCTTCGAGCTGTCAGTTTTGCGATCCATACAGTAATTATTACTCGATTTGGAGTAAAACTATCGAGCAAAACCGTATGTGAGTACTTAGCATAAGTTAGACAAGCTCCTTCTAGTTATTTGAATATTTTTGTATCTAATTTTTTTTTTCAGCCTACTTTATTTAAAGTATATCGCATCTAGTACAGATAACTCTTTGTTCTACAATCGGGCAGTGCGAAAACCACAATCGGAGATTTGTGTATCCGTCCGAGACAATTACCTGATCCATGGATCATTACGTAGAAAGTTACCAATACACAATAATCGTGAAAAAAACATAATATTACAAACAAAACAATATCTAATACTGCCTTCGCCAGATTTTATATGAGTGTTATGTTTTGTTTGTTTTTCCGTTGTGCCTTAGGGTCAGTTCACATTGCATCATTATTTAAATGAGACTTTCAAATTTAGAAGAGGTGGCCCCACACCGCAAGTGGCAGGTATTAGTAGCAAATAAAGTTCAGTACAAATCATTTAAAAATGCATTACATTGCCTCGTCAAGTTGGAATGTGAATTGACCCTTTCTGTGCTCTATATCCATATTTTTTAAATACGAATGAAATTATTTTTGTCTGTTACAACTTAAATTGTAATTCTTTGGTTACAACAACCTTGGATGAAATTCGGTAAAGATACTTTGAGTCTAAGGAAAGGAAGTTCACAGTACTAATTGCGGCAAAATGTACAGATCCCGTGCCTAGTGTACACGGGAGCACAGGAGCTGTACAATATGTATTAAGAAGATAATATACAAGGTGTAACAAAACTAAGTGATAATACTTTAGGGTTTATGAGTCCTCTATATTGCGTTTAATGTCAAAATGGACTGAAAGATAAACTTTGTTTTCAACTTTTGTATGGAAAAAATTCCTGATGCCCGAAAGTCAGGAATTTTTCCATTTGCTCATTCATACACGCCACGCTTGCTCATACAACGCTGCTACTTTCACAGTGAACTCTAGACAGGGTGCAATTAAACCTTCCTGCCGAATTTTTCTAGGGCTTGGGCATTATTAGGAGAGTCCATTTCACCAAAAAAATTGGGTGTTATTTTTATTAATTACATTTTATCCCATATAAGGGACACATACACACCCTGAAGTATTATCACTTAGTTTTGTTACACCCTGTAGATCGATACGCGATTATGCCAGTAATTCCTGGTATAGATCGCTAGTAATATCCCGGTATAATTATTGTGATGGCGAGTTCTTTGTTATAATTATGTTATAACGACCGGCCGGCGTGCGTGCTAAATCGGACAGCGACGGTTTCTTCAATATTTTTTTACCTCTGCAAAACCTTTATGATAACGACGTAAAGGTGATTTTGAGAATTTCCTAGGCAGAATAACCATGAATAGACTCTAGTAATCGGAAGTTTACTTGGGGACAAACTGTAAAGAAATACGGATGTAATGTTTTATGTCACTAATGGCCAAACATGACAATGAACCTTAAGAAGAAGATTTTAATTCCTAGGAATAGATATATCTCAAATCTCCGTGATATTTGACCGAGAAAATCTTGGGTAAATTACAAAATGTGATCCAGAGTTCCGGTTAGTGCTCATTGACGTCTAGGATCGACGCCATATTGTTGTTTCGTTTTAAAATATACGCCAATCGTCGGTGCATCTCTATTTTTTTTTTAATGAAATAAGGTGGCAAACGAGCAAACGGGTCACCTGATGGAAAGCAACTTCCGTCGCCCATGGACACTCGCAGCATCAGAAGAGCTGCAGGTGCGTTACCCGCCTTTAAGAGGGAATAGGGTAATTGGGAATAGAGGGTAGGGAAGGGAATAGGGGAGGGTAGGGAAGGAATAGGAGAGGGTAGGGAAGGGAAAAGGGTAGGGGATTGGGCCTCCGGTAAACTCACTCACTCGGCGAAACACAACGCAAGCGCTGTTTCATGCCGGTTTTCTGTGAGCCCGTGGTATTTCTCCGGTCGAGCCGGCCCATTCGTGCCAAAGCATGGCTCTCCCACGTAATTAAATAGTATATTATTATATTATACAAGACGATGCCTGCAACTCCGTTGCGCCAAAATTCGTTTATCGCCTGGGAACCGTACATTTTTCCGGGATAAAAAGTATCCTATGTTCTTTCCCGGGACCCAAAGCATCTCCGTACTTTCAGCAAAATCGGTCTAGCGGTTTGAGCCTGAAGAGGTGACAGACAGACTGATAGACTGACACACATTTATATTATTATTAGTATGGATGACTTTATTGAGATGTGAACATTCAACATTATAATACGTCACATTCGTTCCATTGGCACACCTGTAAAATATAGCATCCATTCAGGATATCACGGGCGCTAACTAGACTGGACTGAATTTCGGAACATACAGCCTTATATCTAAATAAGTTACGTCATCTATGTTAACTTCACACCTCAAAAGGTCCCCAAAACAACCGTAAAATGAGGCTTTCGTTCTGTCTATTATAACAAGATTGTTAGTCGTTATTCTATACAATATTTAGGTTATATTTATCAAAATCTAGGCTCAAATCTTAGGTTTAATGATATAATGATTACATAAAACCTAGTCATGGGTCTAATTAGCCTGTGGCTTGAGCGGGGATTGTGCGGTCGGGTAATAACGGGGATTTCAACAGGCCAAGGTTAAAGCTTAGCTGCGAGTTAGCAGATCAATGACTTAGGCTGGTTACGGATCTTGGTTACAGTTGACCCTGACGTTGTCTCAAAATGTTTTTGTGGCGGAAGTCGGAACCCTTTTGAGAAGTTTTTGACGGACCCCTAAAAATAATGTTTTGTCTTTGAATGAATTGTCTCCACGCTGGTATCTGATGATATTTCTAAAAATAATTTATCGCTCGCGTTAGATACAAGGCATTAATTTGCGAAGCCCCAGGCCTCTGTGGAGCACACTTTGAAAATGGCTGTGTTATATACTTCATAATATAAGATAAGGAACGAGAGAGAGAACAGTACAAGTTGTATTGTCTGTCTCATCTCATTCCCCATATTTATAAAACCCTGAGTAAGCTTTAACCTGGATCTTTACAAGCAATTTTTATAAGATACAACTGTGTCGTAATACTTCGCTAGGAATAACTCCGGTTTCGGTGACGGTGTCCGGTTTCATTGAAACCAGACCAGCTACGCAGGAGTAACTTTATAGTGCCCAAGTATGTGCGCAGTACACAAGAGCACTCTCTATTCCTTTACTCTCATAACCCAGTGAGACAGAAGAATATGCTAAACTTGACAGAGTAAGATAATCTTATATATAAAACTCTCGTGTCACAATGTTAGGCCGCGTACTCCTCCGAAACTGCTTTACTGATTTTAACCAAATTTTATGCATATTCAGTGGTTTTGAGAATCGGCTACTGGGTACTTTTTATATTAATAAGTAATGATATGATAATTTACTATTATTTATTGTTTAATAAATAATAGTAAATTATTACAACTCGAGACTGACGGCGACCATTGTTTGCGCGACGGGATAGCGATGGACGTTGCCATGGTGACATACATATTTAGTCACTTCAATAAAACCATACGGGCGAAATACTTTATAATATGGCAAAGAAACGTTTGCCGGGACAGCTAGTATTGTATGAGATTTCAAACAACGTACCGCTAATTACGTCATGTCCATAGTATAAATATGGCGTTCAAACTTGCATTCAGTTTTTTAAATCCCTGGTTTGTTGTCCTATAGGCTTATGTCCACTCCCCACAGGCTTATTTCATTACTAGCTGTTGTCCGCGACTTCGTCCGCGTGGACCTAAAAAAGGCTTTTGATTATGTTGACCATAATATCCTGCTCAATAAAATGTACCAATATGGAATAAGAGGTAATGCTCTAGAACTTCTGAAATCCTACTTAAAAAATAGGTCGCAAGTTACATGTATACAGCGAGTAAATAAAAAAACAAAATTCGAAAAAGCTCACTATTCTAAAGTCAACAATACTGTACGAGGTGTCCTCAAGGAAGTGTGCTCCGTCCTTTACTTTTTTTAATTCTTTAAACGATTTTCCAAAATTTATTAAAGAACTAATGACAATATTTGTAGATGACTGTAATTTATTATTTTTAGACGACGGTAAAACTGATTTTGAACAAAAAATTAATAATGCACTAAAGAATATCATAAAATGGGTTAATGACAATAATTTAATATTAAATTTTGACAAGACTAAGATCATGACGTTTGTAAATAAAAATAAAGTTCGACCATTGTTAAAATTCAATTATGACAAATATATTATTTCAGAAATCAAAGAAACTAAATTCCTCGGACTTCATATAGACAATGACTTAACCTGGAACTCGCATATCGAGGCAGTATGCTCGAAACTACAAAAAATTTCATACGCATTACACATGTTGTCGAAAGCGGCAAATCTAGATACTCTTCTTATCACGTATAATGCCTATGTTGACACAGTATTAAGGTATGGAGTGATATTTTGGGGGAACTCCACAGATAATGAACGTGTGCTTAGGGCACAAAAAAGATGCGTACGATCCATGTGCAACCTAAAAATTACAGATAGTTGTCAGTCATATTTCAAAGACCTAAAGATATTAACGTTACCGCGTTTGTACATACGAGTATATGAGTCTTTAGTATTCCTTAAGAAAAGTAATATGCATTTAAATGAAAATTTCAGTAGCACACGTCACAAAAGAAAATTAAAAATGCCACTATCAAAAACTACAAAATTTAACAAAAGTACGTATGTAATGATGCCGAAACTTTACAATAAATTACCAAATGAAATTATAGAAATTGACGATGTAAATAAATTTAAGATAAAATTAAAATCATTCCTAATCGAAAAAAGTTTTTACACAGTAAAAGAATATTTAAATGAAATTGTATAATAACTAATAATAAATTTTAAATCATAATGAATAAAGTATTGTCCTTTGATGTTCAATTCCATTTTAAATGTATACCTATTTGTGTGTTAATTAATATCAATATTACATATTTGCTTGAGAATCAATGAATATTTAAAATATTTTGGCTGTTACTTTAGTGAGTTTAGAGGATCCTATTTATTGTAATATTTGCATGCCATTAAAACGGCAAAACATGTACTGTTTAACTCAAGCTTGTGACATCTTTTTATCATGTTTTGAGCAAATAAAGATTTGAATTGAATTGAATTGACTTCAGTTTATAATATTAAAAATTATTATTATTGTTATTATAGCGCGCGATGTAAATAAAATTGGTGTCAAAAGCTTTTATATAAAAAAACCCTGGTACCCCTTAAATCAAAACAGCTGTGCAGTGTGCACATAATATTTCATTTTTTTATTTAAATTAAACTTTATATTTTATGCCAAATTTTAACGCTTATTTAGCCCCCAAGGCCCAATTACACAACTTTACCCATAAACTATTTATCATTGATAGATTTAAGGTTACGTCACTGCATAGATAAAGACGTACTGAGTTATGTAATAACGTAGAAGAGGAATAACAATCGAAAAAAATCGAGGCTTGAATGTAAGATGATACCTACCACCTTTTATACACCCTTACAACCCTTTTTTCCAGTAAAAATGTAGCCTATGTCCTTTCTCAGGTTTTAGACTATCTGTATACAAAATTTCATTACAATCGGTTCGGTAGTTTTGGCGTGAAAGCGAGACAGACAGAGATACTTTCGCATTTATAATATAAGTATAGATTTAGCTTCGGCACCTTCGGCATCTTAAAAAATCACTTAAGAGTTAATACTTTTATGTCACTTTTTTCTTCAATATGAATAATTAATATTTATAACTAAAATAATAAGTTTCGTGTACAAGTAACTAGTGTTAATTTCCTACTTTATATAACTAATAACAT